>NC_060951.1:10030705-10033961 GCF_022045245.1 Lucilia cuprina
ATAGATAGATAGATAGATAGATAGATAGATAGATAGATAGATAGATAGATAGATAGATAGATAGATAGATAGATAGATAGATAGATAGATAGATAGATAGATATGAAAGACAAAGTAAACTAAGTATTTCTGTAGAAAAGAGTGAACAAGTTTTTAAAAGAACTATTGAACGAAAAAGTTTTCTATAGAAAAATTTACTTTTCAAAACTTTTCTTTAGAAAACTGTTTCAGAAAAGTGTTTTCCATATACACACATATGTATGTTTTAAACTACTGACATTTTTCTCTTACAAATTTCTTCTTTGGGACAGGTTTCTAATCTGCATTTTATTTCAATGCGTATTGCAATTCAAAACATGTTACTTTTTTATACCAACTCTTATTACAACTCATTTAATTCCATTAACAATTTTCTAATCTTATTTACCTTGGACTAGGTTTCCTTTTTTAATGAGTATTTGCGTTCAAATCTCACAAATGATTACATCAGATTTTTACCTTGATCAAAGCTAATAGTAATTGCAACTGTATAACGTGATGAGTTAAATTATTTGGACAACTTTTGACTTCAAGTTGCGGAAACTTTTTTAGAGTAAAACAGAAATAAAAACTTAATAAAATGAAAGAAATAAATTTATTACAAAATATTTGAACTGTCAACACCAAATATATGTATTTCATACGTTAAAGTAATTAAAATATGTATCTCATGATAAATTAATAATTTGGACGGGTATTGAGAGATTTTGATGATCTTGATATAGGATCATCAAAATCTCTCATATGTGTATGTATAGTGAGCTCTACTTCAATTTAAGAGGAGTTTAAATTAGGAGTAAAGTTTTGAAACCAAATCACTTAAGACTGAACGTTAATATAAGTATGTATAACGTAAGACGTTATATAGTGAGTGTTGACCGTAAATGTTTGCGATAAACTTAACGTGCAACTTCAAAATCGCTTTTTAATTTTAACTCTTTATTAAATTTTAACTCTTAAATACAAATATGTTCTAAAACTATTATAAACTCTTAAAGAGAAACAGTACCTCTTCAATGTCTATAATGAAAATAATCCTCTTTTATCAAATCGGCCGCTTTCTCGGCAATCATTAAAGTGGGTGCATTTGTATTACCCGTTGTAATGGTGGGCATAATACTGGCATCTATTACCCTCAAACCTTTAATGCCATAAACTCTTAGGCGTGGATCCACCACAGCATCAGGATCATGGTAGGTTCCCATTTTACAGGTGCCTACTGGATGGAAAATTGTCTGTGAATAGAAACGAGCCAAACACTCCCAGAAAGCATCACTTAAATACTCCACATGAGGACAATTACGCCAAACATAAATATTAAGAGTAGCATTTAAACGTCTCAAGATAGGAGCCTGACTGAACTGATGACCAAACTTTAAGGCCTCCACCTGTTTTAAAGACAATATTAATCAGTTAAAAGCTTTTATAATATAATTTCTAAAATCTTACCATAATCGCCATATCTATTGGTTGATCATAATAATTTGGAAATATTTTCGGATATTCACTATTATGTTTTGAGGTAATTTCCAGCCAACCACGACTTTTTGGTCTCATCAATAATGGTGTAATTATAAAACTATCTTTATATATAATCGGTTCAAATGATTGGGCATAGTTGATCATGGTCATGGCCGCCCCCCTTCTGCCTATAAGACCACCATCAGTACCATAACCATAGCTGCCCAAGAAAAATTGTACATCTGGCCAATCCTTACTGGGATCTTGATATTTACTATTCCAAAATCCCATAACCTCTGATACGGGCATAGCATAAAAGAAACCATCGGCATGATGAATAAATGAATCCACCGATTTGGCATTTAACATTTCAGGCACAATAAATGATAAATGATCTCCCGTTACCGCATTATCTATGGTATATAAACTACCCGTGGCCGAGATATGATCTTGTAGATTACCACCCACTCCGGGCAGGTCATGTATAACATCAATATCATGTTTTTGTAGTTGTTGGCGTGGTCCCACTCCCGACACCATTAAAAGTTGAGGACTAGCTATGGCTCCACTAGATAAAATAACTTCACGTGTAGCTTTTACCTCGTATCTAGCACCCAACCAATTGAATATTATGCCCTTAGCCTGTTTGCTATGCGGATCTATGATTACTTTTTCCACAAAAGCCTTTAGTAATACATCTAAATTGGGTCTTTTCCATATGGGTCTAATGTAGGCCTTATTAGCACTACAACGTAAACCATCTCGTAGGGTACCATGGGGAGCAGCGAAACCGTACTGGGAACGTCCATTGAAATCTTTGTAAGGGTTCAGCTGTGAATGGAAAATAAAATTTGTAGAAATTTGTTAATTTTTATAGAAAGATGTTCTAAAAATTTTCTATAGAGAACTGTCCTAAGAAGAATTTTTCTATAAACTGTCCTACGAAAGTTTTCTTTTGTAAACCGTTCTGCAATGATGGTTTCTTATGAAAACTGTTCTACGAAGAGGTTTTACATAAAAAGCCGTTAAAAGAAATAACTTTCTATAAAAAGAAGAAGAACTGTTCTACTAAGAAGTTTTCTTTAGGAAAAATGTTCTTCGAAGTCTATCAAGAAGAAGCTTTCTATTCATAAATATTCTAAGAAGAAGTTTTCTTTATAAAACTGTTCTACGATAATGTTTTATATAGAAAACTATTCTAAAAAGATGTTATCTTTAGATAACTGTTCTACGAAGAAGTTTTCTTTAGGAAAAATGTTCTTCGAAGTCTATCACGAAGAAGCTTTCTATTCATAAATGTTCTAAGAAGAATTTTTCTGTTATGCAAAGAAGTTTTGGTCTTCAAATAAGTTTTCTTTATAAAACTGTTCTACGATAAAGTTTTATATAGAAAACTATTCTAAAAAATGTTTTCTTTAGATAACTGTTCTACGAAGTCTATCAAGAAGAAGCTTTCTATTCATAAGTGTTCTAAGAAGAATTTTTCTGTTATGCAAAGACGTTTTCTATAGAAAATTGGTCTTCAAAGAAGATTTCTTTATAAAACTGTTCTACGATAAAGTTTTATATAGAAAACTATTCTAAGAAAATGTTTTCTTTAGATAACTGTTCTACGAAAAAGTTTTCTTTAGAAAACTGTTCTTCGAAATCTATTAAGAAGAAGCTTTCTATTCATAAGTGTTCTAAGAAGAATTTTTCTGTTATGCAAAGAAGTTTTCTATAGAAAATTGGTCTTCAAAGAAGTTTTCTTTATAAA
>NC_060951.1:10034061-10183029 GCF_022045245.1 Lucilia cuprina
CTATCTATCTATCTATCTATCTATCTATCTATCTATCTATCTATCTATCTATCTATCTATCTATCTATCTATCTATCTATCTATCTATCTATCTATCTATATTTCTATGGAATGGTAGGATACTAGTTTGTTACTATTTGGTTACTAATTTTTTGCGTATAACAGTTTTCTATTACAATTTTAGCGTATAGTTTTTCTTTAAAAATTGCAATGTGTACTTTCATTTTCTCTTTTCACCACGTGTTAGTAACATTGTTAACAATTATAAAAATTAAAAAAGCTAATGAAAATAAAAACACCATTATTTGTTAATTACTTTGACTTAACTTTTATTATCTTTAAGAATCTAAAGAAAATAAAAAAAAACTAATTTATTTAAAACAATGCATTTAAACTTAAGTTACATTCATTACAATGCCACATTACAAACCAAACTTAAAGACAAAGTTAATCGGCAACTGTAATTTATAACAAAATGTATTAATCACATATTTAATTAGCTGCCGCACAAAAAGACAACAAAAAATTATATAATTTTTTTATTTATTTTTTTTAATAAACAAAACAATAATTGCATACAAGTATTTACAACAACATTTTTGTTATATACATGATTTTTATAAAAAAATAATAATAACAAAAAATCTAAACTGCCACACATATTTAAACAAACTCAAGGAGAAAATAAAACATAATTTACAAGTTTTACCTGTTTCCAGAGCCACCATTTGAGGCAAAAAGAATCAATAAGTTTTGTTGGCATTTTGGTGGCGCTGGCTGCTTTGGAATATATGTTTATTAGCAGGTGGAGGAGACACAGACGCAGTCATGTCTTAACTTTGGTTATATATAAACTTGTTATTTATAAATCTTAAAATAAACAACAAATGAAAAATTCTCCATTTATAAACAAAACAGGTGGTTGCCACAAGTGAATTTTCAAATTTTAGTTTATTAAGAAAACACCAAACGTCTTTTCAGTCAATTCAGTTCATCGAGAAAACTCCACGTTAAAACATCACTTTCAATTGCAAAGACTCAAAAAAATAAAATGCTACAAGCGATAAAGTTCCTAATCATTATTGTTGTAATTGGTTTATTAACATTTCGAGGGGTTAGCGGTGCTCCACAAGCCATTAGTACACAAAGTGAAATATTACAATCGAAAGAATTGAAAAAACATTTGGAAGTATTGAAGATACATCTAGAGGATGCCATTCAAAAGTTGAATCATAATATTAAAGCAAGACAGGCAGAATTTCAAGCCGAAATACAAACACCCGATAGTGGTGAGTGAAAAGATTTCGGATTAAGTTTTGAAATTAAAGAGATAATGAAAGAAATTGTTAAGTGTTTAAAGTCCAAAATTATCAAGATTTTTTTTAAAGAAATCTCTTCTACGAAGATATTATCTAATAGGAACCAGTTCTACTAGGACATTTTTTATCAGATCTACATAGAAATGTTTAATAGAAAACTGTTTTTTTGATGAAGTTTTATAAGGAAAACAATTCTACGAAAATGTATTCTCTGGAAAGTGCTCTGTCAAGAAGTTCACTTTAGAAAACTGTTATACAAAATGTTTTATATAAAAAACTGTTCTGTCAAGAAGTTCACTTTAGAAAACTGTCATACAAAATGTTTTATATAAAAAACTATTCTGTCAAGAAGTTCACTTTAGAAAACTGTTATACAAAATATTTTATATAAAAAATATTCTGTCAAAAAGTTCACTTTAGAAAACTGTTATACAAAATGTTTTATATAAAAAATATTCTATCAAAAAGTTCACTTTAGAAAACCGTTATACAAAATGTTTTATATAAAAATCTATTCTGTCAAAAAGTTCACTTTAGAAAACTGTTATACAAAATGTTTTATATAAAAAAACTGTTCTGTCAAGAAGTTCACTTTGGAAAACTGTTATACAAAATGTTTTATATAAAAAACTATTCTGTCAAAAAGTTCACTTTAGAAAACTGCTACACAAAATGTTTTATATAAAAAATACTGTTCTGTCAAGAAGTTAGCTTTAGAAAACTGTTATACAAAATGATTTAAATAAAAAAATTGTTTTACAAAAAAGTTTAATAAGGACTGTCTACAAAACTGTTATACAAAATGTTTTATATAAAAAAATTCGCTTTAGAAAACTGTTATACAAAATGTTTTATATAAAAAAACTGTTTTACAAAGAAGTTTTATAAGGAAAACTATTTAGTGAAAAAGTCTTGTACTAAAAGCTATTCTGTCAAGAAGTTTACTTTAAAAAACTGTTATACAAAATGTTTTATAAAGAAACATTGTTTTACGAAAAAGTTTTGTAGAGAAAATGTTTTTATGAGAAAGTTTTATTTATAAAACCGTTCTACAAAGAACTTTTTTCAGCAAACTGTTATACGAAGAACTATACAAGAAAGTAGAAATGTTCTACAAAGAAATTAACACTTTAAACTGTTATATTAGAATGTTTCACGATGAAGTTCTCTACAGCTAAACTGTTCGAAAAAGAAAATTCTATAAAAGACTTTTCTACGAAGAAGTTCCATTAGAATGCTTTTTATGGAAACAGTATTTCACTAGAAAGTTTTCTATATAAAGCTGTTATAAAAAAAAACGGATAAAATTGCCCCACAAAGAAGTTTTCTATAGTAAACTGCTCTAAAGAAAAGTTTTCTATAGACAAATTTTCTTTGAAGAGGTTTTGTATAAAACAGTTTCATTAGAAAGTTTTTTTTATGGAAACAGTGTGCCACGAAAAAGTTTTCTATACACAAGAATTATAAAATTATTCTACAAAGAAATTTTCTATAGAAAACTGTTACATAAGGAAGTTTTCTTTAGAAAACTTTATTTCGAATAAGTTTTGTATAAAACTGTTTCATTAGAATGTTTTTTAAGGAAACTGTGTTCCACGAGGATGTTTTCAATACAAAACTGTTATACAAAAAGGAGAAATTTGTTCTACAATAAAGTTTTTTATAGAAAACTGCTCTTTGAGAAAGTTCTACATATTCAAAACTCAGTTTTTTATATTCTACATTCTGCGAAGAAGTTTTTGATAAAAACTTTTCTACGAAATTCTTTAGTATAGAAAACTGTTCTACCAAGAAGTTTTCAATATAAAACTGTCGTACAATGAATTTTTCTACAGAAAACAGTTTTACATAGATTTTTTCTATAGAAAATCATTCAATGAAGAAGTTTTCATTACAAAACTTCATAACAAATGTGTTATCTAAAACTTTTCTAAAGAAAATATCTTACGAATGAAATATTTAAAGAAAACTTTTGTACAAAGACGTTTCCGAAATTTTCTATAGAAAACTTTTTTTTAAGAAAACTATTTTATGAAAATGAATTCTATATAGATCTAATCTACAAAGAATTTCTATAGAAAACTGTTCAATAAAGAAGTTTTCCATAAAGAATTTTTTCATAGAAAACTATTATACAATACAGTTTTCATAGAAAACTGTTATACGACGAAAAAACTGTTATACGAAAAAAAAGTGTTCGTTCTGCGAAGAAAACTTTTATGCAATAAAGTTTTCCATTAAAAACTGTTATACGAAGTAGTTTTTAACATTAAATTGTTATACAAAAACGTATTTAGAAAAAAATCACAGAAAATTGTTATACAAAAAAGTTTTTAATAGAAAACTGTTTTACAAAGAAGTTTTTCATAGTAAACGGTTAAAAATAAGTTTTTATAAGTCTGTTAAGTATTTCATTTGCATTTTAGAATACATTGAAGCAGCTTTGGGAATGCAACGTAAAGATTTCATAAGTGCCGCTGCAATACCACAAATACCGTTACCAGCTCAAACGATGCGAATTAATCAAAATAGTGGTCTTAGACGTTAAGCATTTTAAGAAGAAGAAGAAGTGTGTGGGGTCAAACATGTTTTTCTAATGATGACCTGCATTTAGTTTTAGCAATTTTATTATTTAGATATGTATAATTTTGTGTTTGTAAAGTTGTATAGCTAAATATTATATAAGAAAACATATTTATTTAAAACAAGTTAAAAAAATTATTACGAAATATTTTGCAAAATAAAATTAAGCTTATTAAATTAATTACAAAAAAAATATAATTTTGATTTAAAACATTATAGACAAATAGACAGACAAGTGAAGAGTAAGAGAAACAGACAAGCAAATAAAAAGCTCAACAAACACACAAAATATTTCTCCACAAACAACTTGCGGCCATTTAAGGAAATAGTTTTATACGACAGTAAACTAGTAAGTAAGTAGCGACTCAAGGAGGTGATAACAAATATGAAACGAATGACTAATGACCCCTTGTTCAATTCAAATTTCCTTTTTAGTTAAGTTTTTAGTATTATCTATGATTTTTTCTTTTTTAACAGTGGGTAATTGTGTCAAGTTCCATGTTTTAGGAAATTATCATAGATAGATATAAAGATAGATAGATAGATAGATAGATAGATAGATAGATAGATAGATAGATAGATAGATAGATATATAGATAGATAGATAGATAGATAGATAGATAGATAGATAGATAGATAGATAGATAGATAGATAGATAGATAGATAGATAGATAGATAGATAGATAGATAGATAGATAGATAGATAGATAGATAGATAGATAGATAGATAGATAGATAGATACACCTATTCGCTAATCAATATTTCACGTTTCACTTTTTTACTTGTAAACAATGAACAGCTGTTTCAAACAAAATAACTATTGTGAATGGATTGTTCACGACAAGTTCCCTTCGGTGTGAATGAAATGGAACAAAAATGTTACTTCTATGGGGGTGACAATTCATTTAATTAAATGGAGATGGGAAACTTAAACCAAATTCATTTTTTCGCAAAAGCTGAATACGTTTTTTTTTGTAATACTTGATTTAAAGTATAATTGGGATTGTAATGATGAAATGAAATACAAGAATTTATACCTTCTCGTCGGTAAAAATAAATGATTTTTGAATTTTCCAGAAAAATAAATGCTGAATATCGAATTATACTTATGTTATTTTCAATTCTTGCTGGAAAACCTTCGAAAGGACATGGGGATCTTAAACCGTAATAAGTGTAAATATGCTGGATGCAGATATTTGCCCATTTATTTCCCGCCTACTCGCGATGAGCTTTTACACATACAAAGTCCAATGCGGTCTTAGGTTAGGTTGGATTGATAGGAGGATGTATACTTCATCAAATCCGACGAAATACACCTAGGCCCTAATCGGCCCTATTGTGCGCTCATTATAATGAAAAAAAGGAAACTGAATGAATTATTTTTCAGTGTTCAGTATAACAGTATATAAATAAAATAAAATAAAATAACAATTGTTTTGTGTTCGCACAAAAGATTTAACTAAAATTTTGTTAAAATATACAATTAAAAGTGTAATTACCTTTTCGTATGCGATTAGCAGTAAGTAGCACAAGTTTGAACTGAACATTATAAAACTTCAAAATAAATACTTCGAAATGTGGCTTTAAAAGTCATTTACAATTTGTTATTTTTGGTGTAAAGATGAGCGGCGGCACTATGTCAACTGGAGCAGTTATACAAGACCAATGTTCTATAACGAGTGTGGGTGTAATGAATTCATTGGTTACACTATTAGTGCAGAGTTTATATAAGGCTCAGTGTAATATTTCAAGTAGTGATTACTTTCCTCAAGATTATGCAGAAACCGCATTGCGTGAGGGATTGGAGGCTTATGATTTTGTGGTAGTGGGTGCCGGTTCGGCGGGTTCAGTAGTGGCTAGTCGTTTAAGTGAAAATCCCAACTGGAATGTATTGGTCTTAGAAGCTGGGGGAGATCCTCCTCAGGAATCAGAGGTTGGTATTAAATTATTTATTTCTAAATATATTTAATTTTTATATATATGTATTTTTAGATACCCAGTTTCTTTTTTAATATACAAAATACCAATTACACCTATAGTTATTTAACGGAACCCAATGAAAGATCTTGTAAAGCTTTTACCGATAACAAATGTCATTGGCCACGTGGTAAATTTATAGGCGGAACTGGTGGCATAAATGGCATGATCTATGTAAGAGGTAACCGTTTTGATTATGATCGTTGGCAGCAAGAGGGTAATATCGGTTGGGGTTATGATGAGGTTTTGCCTTATTTTGAAAAATCTATTAGACCGGTTGGTAATCAAACTCATCCCCAGGGTTATGTTACTATTAATGAATTCCCACGTTTTGATGAAGATATATTCTCTATGATTTTTGAAGGCTCCCAAGAGTTGGGCATACCCAGAGTTAAGGAATTTGCTGAAGGTAGTTATATAGGTTATAGTCATGTTAAAGGTACCATAATGAATGGTCTAAGAGCTACCACTGGTAAAGGCTATTTGGGTAAAGTTTCTCAAAGATCCAATTTAAAAGTGATAAAAAATGCTCAAGTAACTAAATTGCACTTTGATAGCAGCGGTCAAACTGTTCAATCGTTGGAGTTCATAGTAAAACAACAAGATAAACTTAAAGTCCAAGTGAAACGTGAAGTGGTGTTGTCTGCCGGTACTATAGATTCACCCAAACTTTTAATGCTTTCCGGAGTGGGTCCAGCAAATAAACTTAAACCTTTAAACATACCCGTTATACAAAATCTACCCGTGGGTGAAAATTTACAAGATCATGTTGTAATATTAATATTTTTACGTCTACCAGCTAATACAACCGATCAGAAACTATTACTCGATAGTATTTATCAATATTTAATGCATAAAAAGGGGCCTTTAAGTTCTCATGGTACTGCTTCTCTTACGGGTTTTATAAATACTGACCTCTATAGTAAAGCCATTTATCCTGATATGGAATTTCATCATATTATGCTAAGACGTGGTGACATCTTGGGCTTGGATACACTTTTAAATGGTTTTAGGGTTAAGGACAATCTAAGACCTTTCTTTAGGGAAAATGTACAAAATTTTGATGTGTTAACCATATTTACAGTCTTGTCTCATCCCAAGTCATTGGGTGATATAACACTTAAATCTTCTGATCCACTACAGCCTCCCATAATAAATGCCAACTATTTATCAGCACCAGAAGATGTAGAAGTTTTATTAAGAGGCATGGAATATATAATGAGTTTAGAACAGACTCAAGCTTTTCAGCAAAAACAAGCGGAAATTCTTCGAATACCCATTAAGGAATGCGATCAATATGAATTCAAATCGGAACAATATTGGAGATGTTATTTTTCATATTTCTCTAGTACATGTTATCATCATGTTGGATCCGTTAAAATGGGACCTTTTGAAGATGCTAGCACCTGTGTAGATCCTAGACTAAAGGTTAAGGGTGTTAAGAATTTAAGAGTTATAGATGCATCCATAATGCCTCATGTTACTAGTGGCAATACAAATGCTCCCACCATTATGATTGCTGAAAAAGCTTCAGATCTTATTAAAGAGGATTGGTCTTCTTCAACTTAATGTTCAACATAACAAAGAAGAAGAATTATTGCGTGACTGCTAAGAGGAAAAGTAATGCAAGCTATAAGGTGAAGGTAATAGAAGTTTCATTTATCCTAGTGATTGTTATATATTTATTAAGTACACTTTTTATTATTTATTTAATTGACATTGTAATGTTTGTAAATACATAATTAGTTAATGCAATTAACAATTATATTTTAATTAATTTAAATTTGTAAATTATAGACACACTTTTTTCACTTTACATCATATATAACCTTCCCTGATTCTGCCTTTAACTTTGGCAATAATTACGTGTTCACAGAAGTTATTTAAATAAAAATTTTCGAAATTTTAATAAACAAGTCAGATTTCTTTATTCAGCTGTGCCGAATCTTATATACCCTTCACCAAGTATGTTTTAAAAAACAGTTTTTATCTATTTTGTATCTCTGCACACATGTCACACATAACATACACACAAACAAATATAAACTGTAGCAGAAAGAAATATTAACCGTTGTACTGTAATACCACCGTCAAACTGCATTACCACCCTCAAACAAATATGAGCTGTGTTACCAACATATTACTGCTTAATCTCCTTGTTGTTGTCGTTATGCTTTTATTTATAATTTGTTGAGAAAATTTTCAGAGGTAGTCTCAGATTTTTACTTATATCTCAGTTATTTATGGACCGATTTTTTTCAGACTTCTCGAAAGCATGTCTGACAGAATTATTGAAGATTTGGATCTCGAACATAAATGGAGTCTTCAGAAAATTGATTTCAACAGACAGACGGACATAGTTTAAACGATTCCGCTATCTAAGTATAAGGATCCAGAATGTATATACTTTATAGGGTCGGAAAATTATATTATAGAAATTACAAACGTTATGACTAACTTATATATACCCTTCTCACGAAGGTGAAGGGTATAAAAATAGTTATATACCAGCGGATCATACTGAACCAAAACTAGCACTTGGTATATTTATGATATTATACCATCCAAAGTCTGAGGGAAAATTAACTCGAAAATCGTCTTCGTCTCAAGATTCGTCCATAATCGAAAGAAAGCTCATTTGTGGATCCTAGACTTAAGATTAAAGATATTTAGAATTTAAGTGCAGTGGCCTTATATACCTAGTGCTAATATTCCCACAATTATGATTCAAGAAAAGGCATCAGATCTTATCAAAGAAGATTGCATGACTCGAAACAAAAGGAGGAGATCATGAATGATCGTGGTCATTGAAAGAACTTAAATATATAAATAACAAAGTTTGGAAGATTATACATCATTTTTAATATATTTTCGGTATCTAGATCTAGTCGAACAAACAGGCCCGCCACAGAATTTCATTTGAATGTTGAATTGAGAGAAACTTAAAAAAACAAATGTGGTTTTATTGTGAAAAAGTTTCATTTCTTTTGATATATTTTTAAAGAAACATTTCTCCATCCATGTTTTTATGATCTTGTGAGCCTCGAAATGATAAATGTCTCCTAGACTAAAGATCAGGGACGTTAAGAATTTACTTTTTATTATGCTTCTTATAATGTCTCACAAAATCTACAACTAGAGTGATTTGCAGAAACTGCATCAAATCTTATCAAAGAACATAAGACATACAAATACAAAAAAAGTGATCGTGAGTGATCGTTATTGCTAGAAGTACTTCAAGTGAACTTTTAATGATATTCTCAGTAATTTATGAAAATAAATATTGTGGACCTGATATAAATGCTCTCTAAATATAAAGCTCTTTAACATTGCATGATGATAATGATTTAATTTTGTATATTTTTAAGAAAAATAAGATCGATTTACATTAAAAAAGAGATTTTTTAAGAATATACTAATTTTTTTTAAACAAAACAAAAGATCATTAAATAATACTAAAATTTGAAATTATTTTGAGATTAAAAGTCATTTGCAGTTTGCATTGTCTTAAGTAAAGATGTGTTATATGGAAGCTGGTACTGCACCACAATGTCCTATACCAAGTGTGGGTGTAATGAATTCACTAGTTACTCTATTAGTACAGAGTATATATGCGGCTCAGTGTAATATTTCCCATGCAGACTATTGGCCTAAGGATTATGCAGAAACGGCTTTGCGTTCAGGTCTCGAGGCTTTTGATTTTGTGGTAATAGGAGCTGGTTCGGCTGGCTCTGTAGTGGCCAGTCGTTTAAGTGAAAATCCTAAATGGAAAGTTTTAGTTCTGGAAGCTGGTGATGATCCCCCACAAGAATCAGAGGTATAAAGTCTATAAAAACTATACCCAATAATTCTTAATATCTTTCTTACAGATACCAAGTTTCTTTTTTGGTCTACACAATACTAATTATACCTATAGTTACTATACAGAACCCACTCGAACTTCTTGCAAGGCCTTTAACGATAATAAATGTCACTGGCCACGTGGTAAACTTATAGGAGGTACTGGCGGAATTAATGGCATGCTTTATGTGCGAGGTAATCGTTTTGATTATGATCGCTGGCTAGAGGAAGGCAACACCGGTTGGGGTTTTGATAATGTTTGGCCCTATTTCGAGAAAGCCATAACACCAGCAGGAAATCATACACATATTTGGGGATATGTTCCCTACAATGATTTTCCACAATTTGATGAAGATATATTCTCCATGATTTTTAAAGCCTCTAGTGAATTGGGCATACCTCGAGTAGAGGAATTTGGTGAAGGTAGTTATATAGGTTATAGCCATCTCAAGGGTACCATAGAAAATGGTCTACGTGTTAGTACTGGTAAGGGTCACTTGGGTAGAGTTGCGCAAAGGCCCAACTTAAAGGTAATTAAAAATGCTCAAGTGACAAAATTGATTTTTGATGATAAAACAGTGAAATCGTTGGAATTTACTATAAAACAAAGAAAAGAACTAAAAGTGAAGATAAAACGTGAAGTTATTCTATCAGCGGGTACTATAGATTCTGCTAAATTGCTAATGCTTTCCGGAGTGGGTCCACAAGAAAAATTGAAGCCTTTAAATATACCAGTCATTAGCAATATACCCATAGGCGATAATTTACAAGATCATGTTGCAATTCAATTATTCTTACGCTTAAACGCCAGTCCACCTGATCAGAAACAACTGCTCGATAATATTTATCAGTATTTAATACACAACAAAGGACCGTTTACTTCTCAAGGCACTACTTCTCTAGCTGGTTTTATAAATACAAATTTATCATCTAACTCTCTCTATCCTGATATGTTATTTCATCATTTTATTATTAGACGTGGTGATGTTAATGGTTTTGATTTGCTTTTAAATAGTTTTAAAGTGAAATCACAATTCAGGCCCTTCTTTAGAGAGTCCATTGAAAACTATGATATGTTAATTATATTTGCCATATTATCTCATCCAAAATCATTGGGAGATTTAACACTTAAATCTTCTTCTCCTCAAGATCCACCCATAATAAAGGCAAATTATTTAACAGCTTCAAAAGATGTAGAAGTATTACTGAGAGGTATGGATTACATAATGAAGATGGAACAAACTGAGGCCTTTAAAGATAAACAGGCTGAAATTCTACAAATACCCATAGAGGAATGTGATCAATTCGTATTTAAATCTTCAGATTATTGGAGATGTTATTTTACTTATTTCTCTTCTACTTGCTATCATCCCGTGGGTACAGTTAAAATGGGTCCTTTATACGATGAAAGCACCTGTGTTGATCCTAGACTTAAGGTTAAGGGCGTACATAATTTACGTGTTGTGGATGCATCCATAATGCCTTATATTACCAGTTGCCAACCCAATGCTCCCACCATTATGATTGCAGAAAAAGCTTCCGATATTATCAAGGAAGATTGGTTGAACTATGATTTTTAATTGTAAAGTTTTATTATAATAATCTATGTAATATAATAAGTTCTATAAAAAGTTAATCGAAAGTTTTTTTTTTAATTTTTATATTTTTATTAGCGTGAGAATTGTAATTTTCTTCAGTGATATGAACTGACTTTTACAACTATCTACTACCTCATGTTCTATACTTTTGTTGGTTTCATTTTAATATGTGGAAATTGTTATTTAATCTAATTACATCTATGTTGAAAAAATATTGAATGACAAGCAGTTGGGATATACAAAAGATGTAAATGGAGTGTGAAATTCTATTATCATTTACAGTCAATAACTTTGAACTAAAACAAGTATGAATTTATAGTCGGACATTGCCGACCATATGATACCCTACGGACAGACAGACGGACATAGCTTAATCGACTCAGAAACTGATTCTGAGGCTATTGGTATACTTTAAGGTGGGTCTAGGACCAATTTTTTTGGATGTTACAAACCTCAGCACAAACGCATAATACCCTCCCCACTATAGTATAATGAATATACGAATTTCTTCCGACGAGGTAATAGTCAGTTCATCACGAGATACGAGAGCAGAACAAACTATCCAGTTAAAACAATATGAAAAAACTTAAGTATAGTTAACCTCCACGACAGGGATCTGCTGTCATTTGAATTCATAAATCTTCGGATCTATTCTGAAAAGATATTGAATGACAAGCAGTTGGGTTATACAAAAGATTTAAATGAAGTGTGAAATTCTATTATCATTTACAGTCAATAACTTTGAACTAAAGTGAATATACGAATAAGTAAGATTTTAACATAAAGATGCTATTAAATCTCTTCAGACGAGGTAATAGTCAGTTCATTACGAGATACGAGAGCAGAACAAACTCTCCAGTTAAAACAATATCGGTCCATAATTGATTCCCATATAAGCTCCCTACAGATAAAAACATTAGCACCGACTACTGTATAAGTTTTATATGAACTGAAATTTCACAACCAAATAAAATTAGGATCGTCGATAACTGGCCCTACCCTCTATAAGGTATCTTCTGAAAATCATTAGCCTAGTCTAATTTGTAATCCTGTCTATAGTCTAGTCTATAGTCTAGTCTATAGTCTAGTCTATAGTCTAGTATATAGTCTAGTCTAGTCTATAGTCTAGTCTATAGTCTAGTCTATAGTCTAGTCTATAGTCTAGTCTATAGTCTAGTCTATAGTCTAGTCTATAGTCTAGTCTATAGTCTAGTCTATAGTCTAGTCTATAGTCTAGTCTATAGTCTAGTCTATAGTCTAGTCTATAGTCTAGTCTATAGTCTAGTCTATAGTCTAGTCTATAGTCTAGTCTATAGTCCAGTCTATAGTCTAGTCTATAGTCTAGTCTATAGTCTAGTCTATAGTCTAGTCTATAGTCTAGTCTATAGTCTAGTCTATAGTCTAGTCTATAGTCTAGTCTATAGTCTAGTCTATAGTCTAGTCTATAGTCTAGTCTATAGTCTAGTCTATAGTCTAGTCTATAGTCTAGTCTATAGTCTAGTCTATAGTCTAGTCTATAGTCTAGTCTATAGTCTAGTCTATAGTCTAGTCTATAGTCTAGTCTATAGTCTAGTCTATAGTCTAGTCTATAGTCTAGTCTATAGTCTAGTCTATAGTCTAGTCTATAGTCTAGTCTATAGTCTAGTCTATAGTCTATTATATAGTCTCTTCTATAGTCTAGTTTATAGTCTCTTCTATAGTCTAGTTTATAGTCTAGTCTATAGACTAGTCTATAGTCTAGTCTTTAATCTAGTCTATAGTCTAGTCTATAGTCTAGTCTATAGTCTAGTCTATAGTCTAGTCTATAGTCTAGTCTATAGTCTAGTCTATAGTCTAGTCTATAGTCTAGTCTATAGTCTAGTGTATAGTCTAGTCTATAGTCTAGTCTATAGTCTAGTCTATAGTCTAGTCTATAGTCTAGTCTAAAGTCTAGTCTATAGTTTAGTCTATAGTGTAGTCTATAGTCTAGTCTATAGTCTAGTCTATAGTCTAGTCTATAGTCTAGTCTATAGTCTAGTCTATAGTCTAGTCTATAGTCTAGTCTATAGTCTAGCTATAATCTAGTCTATAGTTTGATCTCTATATAGACTAGACTATAGACTAGTCTATAGTCTAGTCTTTAGTCTAGTCTATAGTTTAGTCTATACTAGACTATATAGTCTATAGACTAGTCTATAGTCTAGTCTATAGTATAGTCTATAGTATAGTCTATAGTAGACTATAGTCTAGTCTATAGTAGACTATAGTCTAGTCTATAGTAGTCTATAGTCTAGTCTATAGTCTAGTCTATAGTCTAGTCTATAGTCTGGCCTATATGCTGTTCTTTAATTTAGTCTAGTCCCTGGTCTAGTCTATAGCCTAGTCTAAAGTTTAGTCTGTAGTCCAGTCTATAGTCTAGTCTATAGTCTAGTCTATAGTCTAGTCTATATTCAGGTCTATAGTTTTGTCTATAGTATAGTCTATAGTGTAGTCTATAATCTAATCTATAGTTTATAGAATAGTCAAACATGACCCCAGATTTTGCTAAAACTAATTCCGCTAGAACCGATTTCAACGGAATAAATGCATTCAATGGTGCATAATTACATTTGGTAATAATTGCTCTCAATTTATTTCGACCTTTATTTGAGATCAAACTGAAGTAGTTGTAAAAGGTTGAATGTCTATAGTCTAGTCTATAGTCTAGTCTATAGTCTAGCTATAATCTAGTCTATAGTTTGGTCTCTACTAGACTATATAGACTAGACTATAGACTAGTCTATAGTCTAGTCTTTAGTCTAGTCTATAGCTTAGTCTATACTAGACTATATAGTCTATAGACTAGTCTATAGTCTAGTCTATAGTATAGTCTATAGTAGACTATAGTGTAGTTTATAGTAGACTATAGTCTAGTCTATAGTAGACTATAGTCTAGTCTATAGTAGACTATAGTCTAGTCTATAGTCTAGTCTATAGTCTGGCCTATATGCTGTTCTTTAATTTAGTCTAGTCCCTGGTCTAGTCTATAGCCTAGTCTCAAGTTTAGTCTGTAGTCTAGTCGATAGTCTAGTCTATATTCAGGTCTATAGTTTTGTCTATAGTATAGTCTATAGTGTAGTCTATAATCTAATCTATAGTTTATAGAATAGTCAAACATGACCCCAGATTTTGCTAAAACTAATTCCGCTAGAACCGATTTCAACGGAATAAATGCATTCAATGATGCATAATTACATTTGGTAATAATTGCTCTCAATTTATTTCGACCTTTATTTGAGATCAAACTGAAGTAGTTGTAAAAGGTTGAATGCCATTAAACGAGTTCAGGAAAAATTCAGGGAAACCGCATGTCGCCGTACATAACGATCTTTTGATTCAAGCTTCCGATGACGACAATATCTGCCATTCTTTCATATTCAGTTTTAGGCCAAGCTCTTGAGACACTGGAACAATGAAGCATAAATTGAATTAATTGCTAAAGCACGACTTTTTAACAATATCGGAATTGGATCTAGCTAATAGACCACATGTAAGACTATTTTCTTTCATCTATATCTATGAGTGGTGTTTATTAAGGAATCAGATACTTTTGATGTTGTGGGCATGAGAACACAGAACTCACATATATTGGCCGAAGGTTCTAATTCTATGTTGGAGCTACTCGAACGCGTACAGAAGAGGGCGAAAAAGAGTAATAAATTTTCAGAGACTTTTATAAGAGGAATAGAACTAAAGATTACGAAAATCTGCTGTATAGTTTAGAGTTATATAAACCAAAGTTGTGGTGTGCAGTAATAGGGACTAGGTGAAACAATAGAATAGTTTTGTTATACTTTATTCTTTGTTGGAAAGAATCAGTAGTTTGATAACAAGGTTTATAAGGTAGAGCGGAAGACATATACATCGAGTCAGAAAAGGATTATTAGTTATAATGCTGGCTTTATCAGAATTATTATATTAATCAAAATTATTATATTATTTTCTTATTTTCCACAAAAATAACAAAATAATATTGCAATTGTAAACAAAGTAATTGCAAAAACAAATTAGGATCAAAAACCCCATTATTTAAGAAAACTAGATTTCATTTATATTTAAGAAATAAACTCGATCAAATATATAATAACAAATGATTTACAAATAAACACAATTAAAATAATTTCAAAACTGGTTAAATCTGAATTTTAAATTAGGATTCAATTTTAAAAATGTTATTGTGCATAATAGTCATTTGTAATTTATATTGCGTTGTGTTAAGATGGATTATATGGAAGCTGGCATTGGACCACAATGTCCTATACCAAGTGTGGGTGTTATGAATTCATTGGTTACTCTATTAGTTCAGAGTATATATGCGGCTCAGTGTAATATTTCCCATGCCCACTATTGGCCTAAGGATTATGCGGAAACGGCTTTGCGTTCAGGTCTCGAGGCTTTTGATTTTGTGGTAATTGGAGCTGGATCAGCTGGTTCTGTAGTGGCTAGTCGTTTAAGTGAAAATCCTAAATGGAATGTTTTAGTTCTGGAAGCAGGTGATGATCCTCCACAAGAATCAGAGGTAAGTAGTTTATATTGAACGAAGCGAAATAATTCTTTATGCGATTATTTCAGATACCTAATTTCTTTTTCGGTCTACAAAATACCAATTATACTTATAGTTACTATACGGAACCCAATCAATCTTCATGCAAGGCCTTTAACGATAATAAATGTCACTGGCCACGTGGTAAACTTATAGGTGGTACTGGCGGTATAAATGGTATGGTTTATGTGCGAGGTAATCATTTTGATTATGATCGCTGGCTAGAGGAAGGCAACACTGGTTGGGGTTTTGATAATGTTTGGCCTTATTTTGAGAAAGCCATAACACCAGCGGAAAATCATACACATATCCGGGGATATGTTCCCTACAATGAATTTCCACAATTTGATGAGGATATATTTTCCTTGATTTTTCAAGCATCTGGGGAGTTGGGCATACCTAGAGTAGAGGAATTTGGTGAAGGTAGTTATATAGGTTATAGCCATCTTAAGGGTACCATAGAAAATGGTTTACGTGTTAGTACTGGTAAGGGTCATTTGGGTAGAGTTGCTCAAAGGCCCAATTTAAAGGTAATTAAAAATGCTCAAGTAACCAAATTGGTATTCGATAATAAAGGTACCACGGTAAAATCGGTGGAATTTACTGCAAAACAACAAGAACAATTAAAAGTGGAGATAAAACGTGAAGTTATTCTATCAGCGGGTACTATAGATTCTGCTAAATTGCTAATGCTTTCCGGAGTGGGTCCACAAGAGAAATTGATGCCTTTAAATATACCAGTTATTAACAATTTACCCATAGGAGAAAATTTACAAGATCATGTTATAATTCAACTATATCTACGCATACCCGCTAATCCACCCGATCAGAAACAACTGCTCGATAATATTTATCAGTACCTAATACACAACCAGGGTCCATTTACTTCTCATGGCAGTACTTCTATTACAGGTTTTATTAATACAGATATATCTTCTAACTCTCCTTATCCTGATATGGAATTTCATCATTTCATTACCAGACGGGGTGATGTTAATGGTTTTGATTTACTTTTAAATGGTTTTAAAGTGAAATCACAATTTAGGCCCTTCTTTAGAGAGTCCATTGAAAACTATGATTTGTTGACGATATTCGCTGTATTATCTCATCCTAAATCATTGGGAGATTTAATACTTAAATCTGCTTCTTCACAAGATCCACCTATAATTAAGGCAAATTATTTAACGGCACCAGAAGATGTAGAAGTATTACTGAGAGGTATGGACTATATAATGAAAATGGAACAGACGGAGGCCTTTAAAGACAAACGTGTTGAAATTCTACAAATACCCATAGAGGAATGTGATCAATTTGAATTTAAATCTTCAGATTATTGGAGATGTTATTTTAGTTATTTTTCTAGTACTTGTTATCATCCCGTGGGTACGGTCAAAATGGGTCCATTGTATGATGAAAGCACCTGTGTGGATCCTAGACTTAAGGTTAAGGGCATACATAATTTACGTGTTGTGGATGCATCCATAATGCCTCATATTACCAGCGGCAATACAAATGCTCCCGTCATTATGATTGCAGAAAAAGCTTCCGATATTATCAAGGAAGATTGGTCGAATTATGATTTTTAATTGTATTTCTATATTAAAATAAATTGGTAAAAATATTTTTGGTTTGGAATCTAATAAAGAAAATCTATTTAAAAATTTTAATTTATTTATGGGACACTTACATTGGGACCTTGAAGTTGTTGTAATGAAAAGCTTTTGAAATGTAATAGCGTGTGAATCGAAGATCTGTTAATAATGTTTAGAACTATATAATGATTTTCAATTCTTAATGTTTCATATAATTTAGTCGCAATTTTGTTGCATTCATTTGAATAAATAGAAATTTATATTTTTTCCAATCAATATAATTAGATCTTTACTGAAAAGAAAATTGAATGACCAGCACTTTGATCGTACAAAAGATCTAACTAAACTGTGCAATTCAAAATATTCATTTGACCCTAATTACTATAAACTATTTTAATACAAAAATTATATTAAATCTTAACAAAATAGTCATTTGTCAATCGCATTATTTCAAGTTAAGATGGATTTTAATACAGCTTCGGTTACCGAAACTGGATCATATCCTCTACAATGTCCTTTAGAGAGTGTGGGTATAATGAATTCATTGGTTACTCTCTTAGTTCAGAGTATATATGCCGCTCAATGTAATATATCAAGTACCGATTATTTTCCAAACGATTATGCAGAAACAGCTTTAGAATATGGTTTGGAGGCTTATGATTTTGTGGTAGTGGGTGCTGGCTCTGCTGGTTCAGTAGTGGCTAGTCGTTTAAGTGAGAATCCCAATTGGAATGTATTGGTATTAGAAGCAGGTGCTAATCCACCACAAGAATCGGAGGTAATTAAATATTTCTTAAATATTTAATGTATTTCCTTAATTTTATCTCTATAAAGGTTCCTCCCTTCTTCTTTGGCATACAAAATTCCAAGTTCAGCTATAGTTACTTTACAGAGCCCAGTGATAGATCCTGCAAGGCTTATATAGACAACAGATGTCATTGGCCTCGCGGCAAACTTATAGGCGGATCGGGAGCCATTAATGGTATGGTTTATGTAAGAGGCAATCGTTTCGATTATGATCGTTGGCTGGAAGAAGGTAATACTGGTTGGGGTTATGATGATGTTTGGCCTTATTTCGAGAAATCTATTAGGCCAGTGGGTAATGAAACACATCCTCAGGGTTATGTTGCTTTCAATGAATTTCCCCGATATGATGAAGACATATTCAGTATGGTGTTTGAGGCCTCTCAGGAATTAGGTATACCGCGAGTTGAGGACTATGTAGAAGGTAGTTTTATAGGTTATAGCTATCTCAATGGTACCATAGAAAATGGTTTAAGAGCCAGTACGGGTAAAGGACATTTGGGTCGAGTGTCGCGAAGATCAAATTTAAAAGTAATTAAAAATGCTCAAGTAACTAAATTGGAATTTGATGACAGCGGCAACACCATTAAATCGATAGAGTTTATATTAAATCAACAACATAAACTTAAAGTGGAGGTAAAACGTGAAGTTATCATATCGGCTGGTGCTATAGACTCCCCTAAACTTTTGCTATTATCCGGCATAGGACCAGCAGACAAACTGGAATCTTTAAATATACCTGTGTTGAAAAATCTCCCTATAGGAGAAAATTTACAAGATCATGTTATAATACAATTATATCTACGCATTGCTGGACATCCGCGAGATCAGAAAAAACTACTCGATAGTATTTATCAATATTTAATACACAATAAAGGTCCTTTTACAACTCAAGGCACCACATCTATAACGGGTTTTGTAAATACCGACTTAAATAACAACTCTCCCTATCCCGATATGCAATTTCATCATTTTATAACTAGAAGAGGTGATAATATGGCTTTGAATATAATGTTTAATGGTTTTAAAATAAAAGAAGAATTTAGACCCATATTAAGGGCAACAGTGGAAAATTACGATTTACTAACCATATTCGCTATATTGGCTCATCCCAAATCGGTGGGAGATTTAACACTTAAATCATCATCTCCACAAGATCCGCCCATTATAAATGCAAATTATTTTTCAGCTGAAGAAGATATAGAAGTTTTACTACGCGCCATGGACTATGTTATGCAATTGGAGAGGACTCAGGCTTTCCAAGACAAACAGGTGCAAATTGTACATATACCTATTGAGGAATGCGATCAATATGAATTTAAATCGCAACAATATTGGAAATGTTATTTTACATATTTCTCTACTACATGTTATCATCCTACGGGTACTGTTAAAATGGCCCCTTTGGACGATGATAGTTCCTGTGTGGATCCTAGATTAAAGATAAAGGGTGTTGAGAATTTGCGTGTTGTTGATGCCTCGATAATGCCTTATGTTACCAGTGGTAATACAAATGCTCCTACTATAATGATTGCGGAAAAGGCATCGGATATGATTAAGGAAGATTGGTCCAGTAAATAAATTGTTGTAGGTTTGAAGTAGGCATATTATCGGGAAATGGAAAATAAACTTTATTATATATGTAACTAATAATTTGTAGAATAAAAGGAACTATAAAGAATGGGAACTAACATTAAGCTAGTCCCATGATGATGTATTGTATCTGATTTCAACTAATGCTTCTGAGGTATTTCCTTCATAAGATGGATCAAAAACAAGATATTTTAGTGTTGCCATTTTTTTCTTAAAATATTTATACGGATGTCGAATTTGATCGGGCAGAATTTGATTACTCTGTTAGAAATTTGTAGATGTACGAATTTTTTCTTTGACTAATATGAAGATGCCACGCATGCTCTTGTTTGTGACTCCGGACTAATCTAGAAATGTGCAGAAAAAATGCTGGGGCAACTTAAATCGACCGACATCACATTCTTACGAACTCGTGTAGTTAAAAGGGTATTGGCGGATCTCAAAATAAACAAGTCTTCTGGGCCAGATGGCAATCCAGCACAGGTCGTGAAGCAGTGCTTTTCGACGCTAGCTCGTCCATTCGCCAATCTTTTCACCACTTTATACCATGCCGGTGAGTTCCCTGCATACTGGAAGATTGCAATCCCCAAAAAGGGAGAGGCTAATAACCCTGAAAATTATCGCCCAAATACAATTTGTTCAGCACTTTCTAAAGTAATGGAAAGTATGGCAAACTACCATCTTGATAGGTATTTAGAGTCCAACAATTTACTTTCGTAGCGGCCGCTCTACGGGAGACTTACTGGTTTTCCTCTCGCAAAAATGGTGCAATTCTATACACCAACATGGCGAAAGTAAAGTGGTGGCTCTAGATATCTCTCAGGTGTTCGATAGGGTGTGGCATCAAAACTAACTGCTTTAGGTGTCGGTAATTAGTTCTCTTGATTTATATCGAGCTTTCTCAGGGATCGTTCTATAAGAGTTGTTACAGACAAGATCACATCAAACGAGTTCAAGTTAAATTCAGGGGTTCCGCAAGGCCCCCTTCTTTTTCCTTCTCTATTTCTTATCTTTTTAAATGACCTTCTATGACAAACTTCCTCTCTCTTTTGCAGATGATAACAACATTTGACATTCTTATTCATTCAACTATACTCGACCGTATACAGGAGAGGACGAAGGTACTTATTGGTGACAATAGGGTAGCCAACTCTATTGAGTGCAATGTGGGCTGCATTACACTTTTTTTCGATAATACAATGGAATATGTTCCTATTGTTCCCGAAACTAGCATATTCACACGTAACACACGAATTCATCAAGACCACACCCATTTGTGGTCGATTGGCCAGTGGATCGCACAATGCACTACAGGGAGAGTTCGTTCTTTAGTCGTAATGTCCGTATGTGGAATAAACTTCCCCCAAAAGTCTTTCCACTTACTTGCAATGTGGGTAGATTTAAATCAAACGTCAACAAACACTTCTCCCTCTCATTACCTATCTTCCTAGTTCCAACACAATGCACTGCATGAGTAGAGGTCATCCCGTCTTTGGGAGCTCTAAGTGGAAAGTAAAGGTACTACGAACTAGATTTTGGGTACCCAAGCTACAGCTTTTCATTTCAGTTAAGGCTTTGTGTTCCCATGCTGGGCCTCCCTTCAAATAGTTCCTAGTTCCAACACAATGCACTGCATTAGTAGAGGTCATCCCCTGAGTGCTGATCCCAACAAAAAAAAAATCGACCGAATGAAAGGTCCAGTCTTTGGGAGCTCCAAGTGGGAAGTAAAGGTACAACGAACTAGATTTTGAGTACCCAAGCTACACCTTTTCACTTCAGTTAAGGTTTCGTGTTCCTATGCTGGGTCTCCCTTCCAATAGGGCGAGTAGAAACCTATATATTACATTAATCCTGCCAGAAGTACATTCTTGAGGCGTCTTTCTGAATGATTATTTATTCATTAATCGAATCAAATCTATTCCTGTTAATCCAAATTGAAACCAAGGTGGCAACTAAGACTGCGCCATATCCCAATCCCATTGGAATAGAAATATAATGAGATTTTCCAAATACTTAGTTACGAAAATCATTTAGTATATTAGCCAGACAATGAATTTGTTAAAAGAATAACATTTTATATAAATTTTTAACGCAATTATCTTGGTCGAAATAATCATATTATACAAAAACTTTAATCTATTCTGTTGGTCATTTGCATTCTTACATGCATCGAAATAATACTATCTTTAAATCAGTGGTCGGCAGAAAGAGACAACATTTTATTTTAATATAAAGCAGAAAAGACAAAAAAAGTAAAATAAGCAATTTTAATATTTGCAAAAAAAAAAAATGAAAACTCGTAAAATTGTTTACTTTCGGCTCCCATTGTCTAAACGTGCCGTTCAACGCTTTAGACCATACACTTATGAAATTGTTGACAGTAATTTTTTAATAAATTCTTCACATATTTTATCTGATTAGGTACCGTTTAATGCAGCATTTTGTGAAAAAATGCTGCATTTAAAAAGCTCTGCATTCTCAAAAAAATTGCCAGTGAAATTGTATCTTTAGTTGAAGTAAGATGTCGGAAACCCTCGGCCAGTGTACCCTAAACAGTATAGGGACCATGAATACTTTAATGGGGATTTTAATACAATCCCTATTAGCTACACAGTGTAAGATATCGCCAGCCAAACAATGGCCACCGGATTATGCTGCCAAAGCTTTAGAAAAAGATTTACTGGCGTATGATTTTGTAGTGGTAGGAGCGGGTTCAGCAGGCTCTGTTGTAGCTAGTGAGTTAAGCCGAATCGCAAATTGGAGTGTTTTAGTGCTGGAAGAAGGTGGTGATCCACCACAAGAATCGGAGGTAAATATTGTTAAGATATTATTTGGTAAACAAAATCTCATTGAGTATTTGAATTCTTTGGCACTTAAAGGTTCCCAGTTTATTTTCGGTTTTACAAAACACAGACTATGCTTACAACACGCTGATGCAATCCAATGGACATTCTTGTAAGGCCTTTAAGAATGGTCAATGTAGATCGTGTCGTGGCAAACTTATTGGTGGTAGTGGCTCTATTAATGCCATGCTTTATGTACGTGGCAATCGTGCAGATTATGACGGTTGGTTGGCTGAAGGTAACACAGGTTGGGGTTATGATGATGTCTGGCCATATTTTGAAGCACTAATACAAGCCGAGGGCAATGCCACACATCCCCAAGGTTATTTAGCTGTAAATGAATTTCCCTTATATGAAGAGGATATTTTTCAAATGATTTATAAAGGCGGTGAAGAATTGGGTCTCCCTCATAGAGAAGACTTCGTTGAACCTTTTTACACTGGTTACGCTCAGGTCAAGGGTACCATAGAAAATGGCCAACGGGCAAGTACAGCCAAGACATTTTTAAGTAGAGTATCGAAAAGATCTAATTTACAAGTTATTAAAAATGCTCGTGTTACCAAATTGAATTTTGATGCTAAAGGCAAACGGGTCTTAAGTATAGATTTCATAGTTCAAGGTTTACACTCCCTAAATGTCAAAGTTAACAAGGAAGCTATATTAACTGCAGGCAGTATAGGTAGTGCACAAATTCTTATGTTATCTGGAGTGGGTCCGTCAGAGGTTTTAGGTCCCTTAAATATACCTGTTATACGCAATTTACCCATAGGCCAGAATTTGCAAGATCATGTTATGGCTGGTTTTTTTGTGGCCTTTGATGGTCAAACAGCTGATCAAACAAAAGTTATAGACACAGTTTTTCAATATTTAGTGCATAGCAAAGGACCCTTAAGTTCTCTTGGCACCACTTCACTAGTTGGTTTTATGAATTCTGAAAACCCTAGCAATGGGTTATATCCCGATGTAGAAATGTATCATACAGCACTTCGTAAAGGTGATATTATAGGTATGAATATTTTCACGCAAGCCTTCGCTATGTCACAGGAAATGGTGGCATATTTTATGAAAGCCATACTTTTTCACGATATCTTGGGTGTATTTATGATGTGTTTACATCCGAAATCTCGAGGCAGTATAACTTTATCTTCGCCTTCTTATCTAGATGAACCCATTATAGATACCAATTATCTGCAGCAGCCAAAAGATTTACAAGTCCTTGTACGCGCCGCCAAATATATGGTACGTTTAGAGAATACCACCGCTTTTCAACAGAGAAATGCTCATATTTTACATATACCTATAGCCAAATGTGATGTCTTCGATTTTAAGTCGGAAGATTATTGGAAATGTTATATATCCTATTACACTATGAGTGGTTATCATTATGTTGGTTCGGTTAAAATGGCGCCAAGAAACGATTCAACATCCTGTGTAGATAATCGTTTGAAAGTAAATGGTTTTGATAATCTTCGTGTTGCCGATGCTTCAATAATGCCCACTATTACCAGTGCCAATACAAATGGACCAACAATAATGATTGCTAAAAAAGCATCGGATATTATTAAAGAGGATTGGAATGAGATCTAGATTTGTAAGTCGTAATAGTGAGGTGTGAAATTAAGTAGATTAAATATATACATTTTTTGATAAATAAAATCTTGTAAAATTTTGCTCATCGTTTACATTTGTCTTTATTTACTTATATGTATTACTTTGTGAGACACTTCCGACCATGGAGGGTCAAAATATTTAAAACTCATAAGAAAACTAATGCCGATTTTTATAATTTAAAGTTATTTTTAGTATACCTGGGAAAACATAACAGTTAGAAATCCAACGAAGCAATTTTAGTATGATTATAAATATTTAAGTTAAAATGAGAGGACTAAGAATTGGGGAACGTGACACCTCCATCAAGAGCCCAAATATTAAACGAACAACTTTGACATCCATGTAAACATTTCGGTAATAAACTGGTAGTTTAGTATCCCATATCGGGGAAAACGTTAGACCTAGAATTCCCCATCTCTGTACGAACAGTATGTATATGAATATTTGGGCATAAAATGAACGTGCTAGCTATAGGGAGCGGACACTTCCCATATAAAAAAATTTAATGTCGAAGTGATTTATGTGAACGCCTGTCGCGTTGGTCTTAATTTACGGTGGTCTTCTGCAATTACTTCTGTGACGGTTCAACACCGCAGGGGACATATATGTTCAGTATACATGCACTTTGCTCCAGTAATCTACAACCATTTCTGCCCCGTTTCTTAACGTTCGAGATACAAAAACATCACTTTTTTATAACCACGCAGAGGGGATGGCCTCTGTTGAGTCGTCAATAGCAGCTAGAAACGTAATCGGCATACCGAAGTACGAATCGATCAAATATGCCGAAAACGTTGTTCTGGTATTAACAGAGTGTTTTCTGAACATCACTGCAAAAGGAAAAGAAAACTCAATGGTATCACTCGGGACACTTCTCTTTGATACGACGCACTAATAAGAGAACAACATACGACAGATTCATTCTAGCTATACGGGCGGATTAGATCCGTATTCTCCTACATTCATTATGTATCATATATCACAGTCTCACAGTCACTTCACTGTGGGATATCTGTTGTCTTTGACTCATAACTTACTCTTCCCGCTATTTGGGTTTAAACCACAGCTACTAAGTGAATCCCGAAGGAACCTCAAATAACTGATCACCCAGGATAAGTCCTGTGAGCAACTAGCCACTTTAGTTGGTCAGATTATACGATTCTCTGTTTCGACCCGAGGAGTCTGAGGATTGAATTGACATAATCAATACATAGTCCAGGCAGACTAGAGGAGCAAGTAGAATCTGGAAAACTATTCGAGCTAGAATATTTCCTTTTTTGGACATTAAAGTACTTTCTGTAGAAAAGAGAATCGAACAAGAAGACCCAAAATACATTATTCCCACTTTAGTGGGAAAGGTATATTGGGTTTGTGCTGATGTTTGTAAAATATTCGTCCTATACCCACCTTAAAGCATACCAATCGGCCTATAATCGTTTTCTGAGTCGTCTGGCTGGTTTTAATTGTGCGCAAGGTAGAGGCCGCAATTTTCAAGATAATTAGATGAAATATGGCACACATGCTTATTTTGGACGAAGCCTATTGTAAATGTTTAAAATCGGATCATTATTTCGACTGGCCCCCATACCGTAATTGTAATAAAGTAAAAAAACAAATGAAATGCTTTATTTTAATAAATAATCCAAATTTTTTTAATACTGACTAGTGTAGGGTATCACATGATCGGCATTGCCCTACTATACATTCATATTTGTTTGTATTTATGACACAAATATTAATAATGGGTAACATGTAGATAACGTTTTTTACTTTATACATTTCTAAAAAGGGAATTTCCCTATATATTTCTTTAATTCTATATACCCAGTAGTTCGAAAAAGAGTCCATGCATACGTAAAAAGCTGTCATTTACACTAATGTGTAACCACATGGTTGACCCTTATTTTTATATATTGGGTTATTCGTCACCAACGTACTCTTCGTAAACGAGAGTGAAGGAACATAGTCGCCACTTTACTGTACCCTAGGTAAAC
Source organism: Lucilia cuprina (assembly GCF_022045245.1). Lineage (NCBI taxonomy): Eukaryota > Metazoa > Arthropoda > Insecta > Diptera > Calliphoridae > Lucilia > Lucilia cuprina. Next base: position 10,060,379 of record NC_060951.1, read on the forward strand.
TAGTAAGGGGACGCTTAACAATTATTTTTTTCATTGTACTTCAGTATGTAGATTGGAATTGTTATTTAAAAGTAAAGTCTAACCAGCTGGTTGTACCCTATTTGAATGTTTTTGTCATTCATCACAAATGTACTCTTCGTAATCGAGAGCGAAGACAGCAAGAGAGTGGCTGTCGTCACTTAACTATATACCAAGTAAGCAAGAGGGTGCCAGTCGTCACTTAACTGTAGCCCGAGTAAGTGAGAGAGGGGACACATGAGAAAATAATAATCATGATTAGTTTTGTCTGAGAGCAAAGAATATTTATTCAAATATCTATTTAATCTAGAAATAATAGTATTTATTAAAGCGTTTTTTTTATACTTCGACTTTAACCCTATTGTCATACCTGTCCATTGGACAAGCTACTTGGGAACACTTGTCTTTCTCCTAGAACAAGTCAATAGCTAATAAAGTACCTAGTAAAAGAGCTAATAATGTGACTGACTACCAAGAACCCATTTGGAGATTACCATACATTGACTACTTTTGACTACGTCTTGACAGTCTCATTGTGGAGTGACGATTGACTTCCTCATAGGACAAGCCCATGTTAAAATGGTTGGTCACCAGGCTACTCGGATGGCTAGGGACTACCATAAGTTGCATGTTCTGTGGTTAGTTCGGGACTGTCCCGTCGAACTGTTGGGTAATAGTTAATTGAAATAAAAAATAACGGGAATTTCCCTTTTTATGGGGTTTGATCTTTAAAAGAAAAACTTTCTTTAAATTGTATCTTTTGAAAGAAATTTATTATACAGAATTAAATGATTAATTAGAATAAACAAAAATTAAGTTGAAAAGCAATCGGTTGAGATCGGTATCATCTAAATCCATATTTATAATGAACTTCTGTAACTTCTTGTACCCACAAATTATCGCTTCTCATTACATCCTAACATTTCACTGGAAAAGTTCTTAATTATAGCTGATCTTTCGATTAAGTAAAACTTATGCATGTTTACTATTAGTCAAATTTATTTGTATTAAACTATACGTCGATTTAGGTATTTTTACGATGTTGTAACTTTAAGGGACCAATGATTAGTTCTGGACCAATCTATGCTCCATTCTCTTTTATATTTTAGATCCAATTTTTGTTAGAACCCGTTTGTATAAAGTTTTGCTTGGCTATTATATGGATTTGTCCGCATCCGTTGTTGAACGATATTCTGTTGTTTCAATAGACGTCTCACATGTTGTGGATATTGGATTTGCTATTGTGGATTGTGTTGAAGAACGTGTGGTACTAAACTGTTTACCATTGATGTTTTCATTAAAAGTGCTTATAGTTTTTCTATTGATCTTAATGAATGAGGTGTTATTCGCGTTTTCAGTGTCGGCCCTTCTAGATTGAAATGCTGCAATAAGTCGATTGAGAAATGTGTTTTTGTGTGTTGAAGTGGTCCGATATTTTGTATGCGTATATGAATTATCGTAGATTGATTGACTATTATCCATAGTGGGTTGTATTTGTTCTTGTTTTCTTCTTCTTCTTGGATTGTATTGCAACAGTTGTTGTTTGCAAATGGGTTCTTCTATTTAAACTGCGAATTGAATTTGTTTGATTAAATATTTATATAGATAGACATTTAAAGAAGAGGGAATTATCCCATTTTTTTTTTTTAATTTATATGAGTGCAATATGTGAGTACATATTTATTTTATTATATTTTTAGACTCACAATACATATGCGCAAGTAATTCCACAGACATTACTAAGCAAATATGTACCCTACATGACAATTTTAAGGTTATATATAAATTCGTAATAACAGATCTCAAGACGTTACAACAAAGAGAAAATTGATCTACATTTGACTATGTCATCTGCTGTCTTTCAGATAAATGTTCAACCTTTGACCTGTGATATATTATTTTGTTTTCGTTCTTGAAAAAAAGTTTAAAACAACAATATAAGACTTTGATATACTCCGGTCTCAAAGTCATTTTTCATTAATATACTTTTTCATTTATCTACAAGTATACTAAGTGATGGGTATTTTAGATTCGTAGTAACCGATCATTCCACTCATTCTTGTTCTTTTTTAAGTAAATGTCAACATTTGAAAAGTGTTAATTGTTTATTTTATGATTTAATAAAAAAGTGAGAGTACTGTTTAGTTTTGATTATAACGAATCGTATATACCCTACATGTTGCAAAACTCTAAAAGAAAAAAATCTTTAGTGGGAATGAACGCCCTGAAGACCTGTAGTGTAATAGGTTTGAGTAAAAAGAATATAAATGATGACAAAAACGGAAAGTGTTTCTCCGTTGTTGCTAAAGTTGCCAAGTCTTGACCGAATATTTTGGGTAACTTTTGGCTGTCTAAATCACCCTCAAATTGCAACATAAGAACAATATCCTTAAAGCTTGGAACCGATTATTGTGGGATCACTGAAATCACTCGTAATTTGCAAAATAGGAACAAGACCCTCAAATCCCTAGCCCTAAATAAGAATTAAGATACAATGTTGGCTTTATTTAAAATTGATCGGTCAGTTGTTAATCCCGCCGCTCCAGTTCGCTTAGTGAAAAGTTGAATTCAACACTGCCTAAAGAACAGGACGAACACGTATAACATACCAATAACCTCAGACTATATTTTACATAAGGAAACGAAGATTCTGGCAATCAAATAACCTATGTATATAACGTCATGTTGATAAAACTGTTCCTCGTGAGATGTCACTGGAATGGGGCCATCTCAACTCTTCAGAAAGTTTATAAGACGAGTCATTATAACATAACTTTGAAAGCCCCTTCCATATATAAATGTTTCGATCAAAGTTCATAGAAATGTTCTCAATATAGCTCTCGCAGGATTCCTTGCACGAATCTTTGCTACTTTAACATCACAACTACACAAAAAAACGGAGCTTCTCAGGTTCCCTTTGGGATATCATTAGGCGAGTTATACCTACTCTAACATCACACCTACACAAGCAAACGAAGGTTCTCAGGTCCATAAAACAGTTTCATTTGGGATGTCATTGGGCGAGTTATCCCCAAACATCACACCTACACAAGACAATGAAGGCACGACTGAGATATTAATGGAGCAACTGGTCAAATGTTGTCAACTTATAACTTCCGATTTGGTTGTTCATTTTAATGCCCAGATGTACAACTTCCCGGCCAACTTCACTTTATTTAGGGAAATTACGGAATGAAATCTGTAAATGCAACAGATCGGCTTAATGATAACTGGTATGTAAACTATGAAGTCCATCCACTAGGCCTCATGAAGTACCCATAAGTAATGCTGACTATGTATCGGCACCAGACGCTGTAGAGGTGGTCTTCAAATATTTAGAGAATCTTGTACAAACTTTAGCCTTCAAAGAAACCAGAATAACAATTTACTGTGTTCTTTTAAATTAAGAAACAAGTTCTTTGGACCACATTGTATCACCCCTCGATTAGATCACTGCTGTTAGAAACAAATACCTAGAGGGTCCAGTATGAAAGTTAACACTTTTCGATTGTATAAACCTATTAGAGTTCATAATGTCCCTATTGCTGAGAGTTATCCAATGCGACAATTAGATGTTCTCTGCATACCATAATGCTGGGAAAATTAAGATTCTAACAATCAAGGAACATAATGCCTTGACTTCCGGAATGTTATTTATCATGGAAATCATTCGTTACATATGTGGTCTTGATCTCAACGAGATAAAAACCTTAATAAAATTTCATTCAAAACTCTGTTATAAAACCAATAACCAGTTCAAAAATTACCCTCTAATTACCGTAGGGCATTAAAATTTTGACAAGATACGTATAATGGAAAGTGCAAATAATTTTTTAAGAACAATTTATTTAAACGTTTAAATACCTTACAATTTAGAGAGCTTTTCAAATACTTCTTAAACATTAAAATATTTTAATTTAATTTACCAATAACTAATGTTATTAATTATAATAATTATATACTGATAAGAGAACAAACAATAATAAATACACCCAAAAAAATTAGAGAGAGAGAGAGAACCTTTAATCTTTTTAGAGATTATAGAACCAAAGTTTTAAATAGTCCAAAAGAAGATTCATTTAAATTCATTTTCAAAAAGTTAGTCAAAGCATAAAGATGTCTGCTAGTTTGGCAGCACAATGTTCTACAGCCAGTACGGGTCTTATGAACTCACTGGTTACTTTACTGGTACAAAGTATATTTGCGGCTCAGTGTAATATTACGCGGCCAGAGTATTGGCCACCCGACTATGCAGAGACAGCCTTGAAAGAAGGTTTGGAAACTTATGATTTTGTGGTGGTGGGGGCTGGATCAGCTGGTTCCATAGTGGCTAGTCGTTTGAGTGAGAATCCCCAGTGGAAAGTATTGGTTTTGGAAGCCGGTGGTGATCCACCACAAGAATCAGAGGTATGTGCTTAAGAATGCGTTTAAGGTAAAAATCTGCTCAAGTTTTAATTTCCCAAATAGGTTCCCAATTTGTTTCTGGGCATGCAACATTCAGAATATGCTTATCCCTACTTTGTGCAACCCAATGGTTGTTCATGCAAGGCCTATAAGGATGAGAAATGTTATTGGCCCCGTGGAAAAATGATAGGAGGTTCTGGTTCTCTAAATGCCATGCTATATGTAAGAGGTAATCGTTTCGATTATGATCGCTGGCAAGAAGAGGGTAACACCGGTTGGGGTTTCGATGATGTTTGGCCTTATTTCGAGAAATCTATTAGACCTGTAGGCAATGAGACTCATCCTCAAGGTTATGTAACCATAAATGAATTTCCTCACTTTGATGAGGATATATCGGCAATGCTCCTACAAGGTTCCAGTGAGTTGGGTGTACCCAAGGTGGATGATTTTGCTGAGGGCAGTTATATAGGTTATTCCCATCTCAAAGGCACTTTGAAGAATGGCCATAGAGCCAGTACTGGCAAAGGACATTTGGCTAAAGTTTCGCATAGGCCTAACTTGAAAGTGATCAAAAATGCTCAAGTTACAAAACTGGAATTTGATGCTACTGGACAAAAAGTTGAATCATTGGAATTTATATTGAAAGATAAAACTCTTAGAGTCAAGGTTAAACGTGAGGCCATTTTATCAGCCGGTACCATAGACTCTGCAAAGCTATTAATGCTTTCCGGAGTAGGACCTGAAACGGTCCTTAAACCTCATAACATACCAGTTCTGCACAACTTACCCATTGGACAAAATTTGCAAGATCATTTAATGGTTCAGGTATTTATGCGTCTAACGGGAGAACCCATTGATCAGAAAATGGTCTTAGATAATATATATCAATTTTTAATACACAACCAAGGACCTTTGACTGCCCATGGCTCAGTTTCCCTCACCGGTTTCATTAATACCCAACCAGATAAAAACTCACTTTATCCTGATATAGAATTCCATCATTTGATATTTAGAAGAGGTGATGCCATGGGCTTAGAACTATTCCTAAATGGTTTAAATCTAAAAGACGAATTCAAGACCTACCTAAGAGAGACCATACAAGAACATGAGATCTTGATATTCTTTACCAATTTGGCTCATCCGAAGTCCAAGGGAGATATTAAACTAAAATCTTCTAGTCCTCATGAAGTACCCATTATTAATGCCAACTATATGTCAGCACCCGAAGATATAGAGGTGGTATTACGTGCTTTCAAATATTTAGAGAATCTTGCACAAACTCAAGCCTTCCAACAAAAACAAGCTGAAATTTTACACATACCCATAGAAGAATGTGATCAATATAGTTTTAAGTCGGAAGAATATTGGAGATGTTATTTGACCTATTTTTCGGCCACATGTTATCATCATGTGGGTACAGTAAAAATGGGTCCCGAAAACGATAACTCAGCCTGTGTTGACCCACGACTAAAACTTAAGGGGGTGGAAAATGTACGTGTTGTTGATGCCTCTATCATGCCTTATGTTACCAGTGGCAATACAAACGCACCCACTGTTATGATTGCCGAAAAAGCTATTGACTTAATCCGTGAAGATTGTGTGTCTGCAGAAGATGTAGCTGATAAAAGCTATCATCACGAATTGTAGTAGTTTTATAAAAATTTTATTATTTTATTAGTTTTTAATTTGTTTATTTGTTCGTCTTATCAAATTTATATTAAGTTAAGAAGCATTTTTAAGTTGAATTTGAGTGGCAGCCTTATCGGCGAAAGGTAAAAATAAAAACAAATATTGTTTTCAATGACTCAGTATATTTTGACATTGGATGAAGGTCGTGAAATTAGATAACGGATCAGGTTTGTAAAGTGGGTATAAGAAGTCAATGACATGTGAAATTAAAAAGGTGGAAATTTTTTTGTGCTTCTGAAATTATGATATCGATTATAGTTTTAATTAATGTGATAAATAGATTTGTTAGACAAAAACATACATACATATGTGTATGTTAATTCATTAACAGTATTTCGTCACGTGATAGTCATAGTGTTACTCATGAAATTTGGTAGATAGATTTTGATTCAAATTCAGAGCAGTTCAACCTCTCACTATATACTTTATTCTTAATTCTCATTAGATATTACGGCTTCAAGAAAGCTTTTCGTTAGTGCTAAAAATCTAATCAGACTAACTAATATCTATCTATCTATCTATCTATCTATCTATCTATCTATCTATCTATCTATCTATCTATCTATCTATCTATCTATCTATCTATCTATCTATCTATCTATCTATCTATCTATCTATCTATCTATCTATCTATCTATCTATCTATCTATCTATCTATCTATCTATCTATCTATCTATCTATCTATCTATCTATCTATCTATCTATCTAAACTCGGTTAAACTATATTTAACTTGCTGTTAGATTAAACTCGGAACAAATTTAAGGGGACTTTTACCGATGTTATGTACTTTTCAGTTATGGATTAAAGATCAGTTAACTTTGTTAGTATTGTTAACTTTTCACTCAAAAACATAAACAATTAACAGCTGTTCATAAACAATAAACAGCAAATAAAAATTTTGTAAAATGAAAAATTTTAGAAAAATTTAAATAAAATTTAAAAAACAATAATAATATTGATAAAACAAGTCAGAAAATTACTATTTACAATAAAATGTTTAGTTTTTATTATTCAGAAATCTTTATTTTATAGTTTTTGTTGATTGTGTTTTTTCACTTATAATTTCGGTTTAATTGGTCAAAAGTACTTAATTAAACTTAGATAATAAATAACTTTACTGATTACTAAAAACCACAAAACATATATTAAACTAAGTTTAACCAAATAATGTAGATTATCTTTAACAGAAAAACCCACCCTTAGTTGAACACGTTATTACAAAATCAGATAAGAGAGATAAGATAAGTGAGAGAAATTATCGAGTTCATTTAGCAGTGTTGGCAAATTCGGTACAATTGTTCCTTTTTGTTTGGTAAAACTCGATCACGAGAAGTACAATGAAACACCAATGATCGATTTTGTACAATTTTAAATTTAATTCTCTTGTAAAGAATCATCGAAGATATTGTAATCAGACATCATTTAAGAAATAAAGCACATTTTAAGATTATTTTTTATCCGATGGCTTTAATATTTAATATGGACTATTCTAAAGACTAGACACTTCTCTAATTTATAATTTGTAGGCTAGTCTACTGTCTAGTTTATAGACTACTCTATCCTCTAGTCCATAAAGAGACAATAGACTGTCTATAGATTAGTCTAAGAACTAGTCTATTAGTCTATTAATGATCTTATTTATAAACTTGTCTTATGACTAATCTATAGCCTATAGCCTGAATACAAGCTTCGAATATGAGTTATTTTAAACATGTAGTAGACATTTATGGAGTTTAATACTTTATAGACATACGATGGAATAATAGAGTAATGGACCGAGTCAGTATAAAAGTAGGTTCCAGGGAGGATTATGTTTTACTCACTATTCTTTTAATATTCATATGTACATATATTTATGGCGAAGATTTCAAAATAAGGAAGGAAAAAGTGTTAATAATTCACAGATTGAGAATCTCTAATAAAGGTATTGCAGCTGTGGAAAAAAGCTAATTTATTTGTTGACAAATACAACCTATCGAATAACAAAAACATTAAAGCAGGTCATAAAAGTGATAAGATTTCATAGAACTATATAACTATCGACGCTGTGACACTATGAATACAGAAATATATTGAAATATTTCAATCAGTTTTCTCAATAAGTCAGTCGTTTCCCGGAAAGAATTGCTACTGACGACTTTGCTATATTTAGCATTTCGAATGTGACTTAGTCAGACGGACTTGGGGATTTTAAACTTTCAGATACTTTGTAAACCCGTATCATGATGTTTGGTGATAAATTCTATGGTCATTTATCATAATGATACATCATCAACAAAAATTTTAAATGATCTTAACTAAATGGGAATTATTTCATTTATGATTTGAATAAATTTAAATGACTTTATGCAAAATCGATTATTAAATTTAACAATGGTTTACTACACACTTTTTCCATATAAAAACAGGTTTTTGCAAAAGGCGGTAAATCTCTGATCAAAGACAACTAAGCAGTAGTCCTTACAAAGTAGTTGATGATGTGTAATGTGATATTGTTTTTGAAATTTAACGTGTTTTTATTACTAAAATTTCAAACTTATTTTTATTGTCAAGTATTATTTTAATATTAGTTTCATTGTGAAATTTAAACAATAAGAATTCAGTTAGCAACATCTAATAGGGTTGGTCCAGTTATTGTGATTTGTTTTATTTCTCATCTCATTAATATAATAAACAACAAATATATATTTAATACTTAATATTCATTAAAAGTACATGAAAATAATGTAATAAACTTTAATAAATAGTAAACAAAAATAGTTAGTGTTTTATTTTTATAAACAAAATTGTCAGCAATCTGTTTGACAATTGGGGCATGGCGCCCCCTACTAATGCATTTTAAAAAGGGTGTGTGTTAGAGAAAAGCTTTCATTTTACAACCAGCCGTACGACAATGGGGGGTATGATTATTTTGTTTTAATGTATTGTAACACTTTGAAATTTATTGGGCATTATGGCTATGAGACCCCTGAGGATCTCTTTATAGAGTGAAAATCAATGTGTTGTTCGTTCATATATGCTAGATCCATTAGAAATTCTAAGATAATCTTCTTTCGAAAGTACTGATCGTTGGATATATATTCACATTATGGTTATGTTCGCTTGTATGTCGTTAGTACGATAGACCCCAGAGGATCTCATTAAAGAGTAAAAATCAATCTGTTGTTCGTTAATATATACTAGATCCATTAGAAATTTTATGATGATCTACTTCCAAAAGAACGGATCGTTGTTGGCTCAATGTCTTAACTTTAGTTAAAATTTGACCGATTAGAAGAGTGCTCTTAATAGGCCAACAGATTTAGAACGCATTATCAGTCCTTCCGTAGTCTAGAAGTAAGTTAAAACGTTAGAAGGCTTAAATGCGTAGATCGAGGCACGACAAACACCGAAAGATCTTAACTTAAGATTAAATTGCACTGATTCGAATAGTGATTTTAATCGGCTAACAGATTTTGAACATATTGTCAATCTTTTATAGTCTAGAAGTAAGCTAAAACGTTAGAAAGCTTTAAAGAATAGATCGAGGTACGATAAACATCGAAAGATCTTCACTTAGATCTAGGCACGTTAAACGCTGGAAGATCTTAACTTAAGATTAAATTGAACAGATTCGAAAAGTGATCAGAATCGGCCAACAGATATTGAACATATTGTCAGTCCTTCTGTAGTCTAGAAGTAAGCTAAAACGTTAGAAAGCTTTAAAGAATAGATCGAGGTACGATAAACATCGAAAGATGTTTAAAAATTGTTCTCTACAATCTAGTAATAAGCTTAAGATTAAAATTGATCGATTTAAAGAGTGATCTTAATCGACCAACAAATTTTGAACATATAATCAGTCCATCTACAGTATAGAAGTAATCTAAAACGTTAGAAAGCTTAAATGATAAGATACAAGTACAATAAACGCAGGAAGATCGATTCAAAGAGTGATCTTACTCGGCCAACAGATTTTAAACATATAACCAGTCTTTCTATAGTCTAGAAATAAGCTAAAACGTTAGAAGGCTTAAATGAGTAGAAACAGGAACGATAAACGCCGGAAGATCTTAACTTAAGATTAAATTTGATCGATTTTGATCGAATTTGATAAACGACTGAAGATCTTAACTTAAGATAATATTGAATAGATTCAAAGAGTGATCTTAATTGGCCAATAGATTTTGAACATATAATCAGTCCTTCTATAGTCTAGAAATAAGCTAAATAGCCTAAAACTTCAGAAGGCTTAAATGAATAGATTCAGGCACGATAAAGGCCAACAGATTTTTAACATATTGTCAGACATTCTGTGGTCTACAAATAAATGAATAGTTCCTGGGAGATATTTATTTAAAATGCTTCCTAATAATGATCTAACGATATGATCATGGGTCCGATTTTACATTATAATGGTAAACATTGATTATATAAACCAATTCGTCTAGCGTCAAGATTATACCTAACAAAATGTCTGTCTGCTCTTCAAAAAGAAAACGGTAAAAGGAACCTAGATCTGCAGAACGTTGCTATGCTATATTTAGTGATGGGTATTTAAGATTCTCTTCTGCCGAATATAAGTCTCTTGTTTGTTATCTTATTTGTTGATTCTTTAATAAAAAGCTCTTTCTTATTTATGATTACGATTAAATTTAAGCCGATCGCATTCATATGCAATTAGGGTGTTCCTTGTAGAAAAATATTTTGTGTAAAAAAAAATTCCCAAATTGGGGAAAGAAAATGAGAATATTAAGAAAATAAAAAGAGAAAAATCTTAAACCAGAGAAGAAGAAACTAGTTTCTTGGGGACTGGAATAGATTCTAGTTGTAACAGGAATATATTTCAGTTGTAACTCTGCTAATTCCAAATGATCATTGCTCAGATCGAGGCTTTTCATGATAGAGCATCTAGAGAGAGGAGATCATTTACTATTCACCAATCCCTTTTTAAAGCTCTTGGTCGTAGAAAAATTGCATTTAAAATACTTTAAAATCCTAAACCAAGGGACACCCTTAAATGCAAACAATTAATTTACAATAGTAAAATGCAAATAAAATTTAAATTATTATAAATTTTTTCTATATATCATTTGCCGTGTTTTTGTTTAAATTTTTCAGTATATAAAGTCAAGAAAAATATAAAATATTTTTAGTTTTTGTTTAAAGTGCCCGTTTTAAACGTTACAATAATAAAACTGTAGATGATTAGAAACAAAACAATAGCTAAAGTGTCACATATAGTAAAACAAATAAAATGGATTTTTTAACCACAGAATGTGCTGCAAGATCCGCGGGTCCGGCCAATACATTAATGACGTTGTTATTGCAAACCTTAATAACAAAGTTTTGTGCATTAAGTGATCGATCGCATTGGCCGGAAGATTATGGTGATCATATCGCTAAGAAAGGTAAAAGAAATTGGAAACTAATTTGATTACAAAAGATAAATTTGAAATTGATTTGATTTTGATCTAAAGACTCGATTTTGTAAAAGTAATTTTCTTACATTTATTGAAAAATAAAGAAACTGAAAAGTCAATTTCTGCAGATCACAGAATGAAGATGTCTCAGTGCTTTTATAAGGTCTCAAATATGGCAAAATGTTTTTACTTCTTAAAACACGATATCTCAAAAATCTGTTGCAAAATTCTGAGACCAAATTAAGACTTAGTTGTTTACTCTCTGGTTTTTGAACTTTGTCGATCTGTGTAATCAAACTTTTAATTGATTAAATTAAATTAAAGTGTAATTGAAACTCTATATAAATTTGGATTAATTAAGAACCGTAAAGCTATTTCAAAATAAATTTGTCGCGAATTGCATCCATTTCCACTTTAATACTCTCTTATGAAATGGAGTTATTAATCCCATAAGTAAAAAGTTGTTACCCTCTTTATTGAAGTAAGAGGTTTATATTGGGCTATGCCCTGGAGCGAAAAAAAACTATTATTTTCTGAAGCAAACGTTATCGGTTCAATTTAGACCGATTTGACATTCAAGTTCCTATAAAATGAATTTATATCGAATTTTATTTCAAAATGTTATTTTCTAAGACCAAGGAAGATATTGTCAATTATAGACCGATCCTTATAAATATTTTGCAACGAATTCCATCGCTTTACATACTTGTCTCCTTAAGCAAGTTAAGAGTGTTAAATTTATTTTCTAAATACCCGTATAGGGATCAATAGACAAACTTGGCTTAGTAGAAAGAAAAATCCAATTAGACCGATAATAGAGCGTGTATTTTGGATCGAAATTTCCTGAATGCGATTTTTTCCTTTCTAAAAATTTTCAAGGGGACAGATATGACCTCTTTATTATAACTGATCAGTGTTTGAGGAAAAACTGAAAGATGTTGAAGATATGTGTGATGTCGAATAGTTGGGATCTTACTTAAATGATTGTAATGGGAAATCAGTTCGGGAATTGTTCTTAGCAATATGCTAAAACATTTGTCCTTTCGGACTAGATATAATGGACTTCTATGTACCATTAAGATATTCATGATCAGTCGAAATTGTAGCGCTTAATGATTTGTTGCTATATCTTATAGGTTTAGAAGACTATGACTTTGTAGTAGTTGGTTCTGGTAGTGCTGGTTCTGTAGTTGCTGGACGTCTCAGTGAAAATCCCAATTGGAAAGTTTTACTACTCGAGGCAGGTGGTGATCCACCCATTGAGACGCAGGTATGATTTTTTTTATCTAAAAATTGTAAAACATTTATTTTTAATATTCTAAATTCTATCTTAGTTCGTAGGTTGGCATATGGCTACCCAATTTTCCGAATGGGATTGGCAATATCATACAGAACCGAATGGCAAGGCTTGCATGGCCATGGAAGGAGAAAGCTGTCATTGGCCTCGTGGTAAAATGTTAGGCGGTACGAATGGCATGAATGCCATGATTTATGCTCGCGGTACTCGTGCTGATTTCGATGATTGGCGTGATCGTGGCAATCCTACTTGGGGTTACGATGATGTTTTGCAATATTTCCGTAAAGCAGAAGATTTGCGTTCGACTCGAGATGGTTATAAACCGGGTGATCATGGCGTGGGTGGTCCAATGGGTATTAATAACTATGTTTCGGATAATGAATTTCGTGAAACTATTAAGGCGGGTATGGCTGAAATGGGTTATGGCACTGCACCGGATTTTACGGAAGGTTCATGGATAGGACAAATTGATATATTGGGTACACAAGATGGTGGCAAACGTATAACAACAGCTAAATCACATTTGCATAAGGAACGTAAGAATTTACATGTCATACGTTATGCTCATGTTAAGAAAGTAAATTTCGACAACGATATGAAAGCTACTGGGGTGACCTTTGTTTTGAAGGGTAAGAAAGAATATACGGTAAAGGTTACGAAAGAGGTAATACTAGCGGGCGGTGCTTTGGGTACACCACAAATGTTAATGTTATCTGGTAAGTTTGTTACTTAAAATATAAAATATTTAATGTTTAAAATTTCAGGTGTTGGACCCTCTGCTCACCTTAAGAAGTTAGGCATACCTGTTTTGGTGGATTTACCTGTTGGCAAGAATCTTAAAGATCATGCCAGTTTACCAGTGGTATTTAAAATAGACAAATCTACCGCCCGTAAGCCCACCGATGAAGAACTAGTCGATGCCATGTTTAATTTAATCATGGGACGTTATAGCAAACTCTTACATCATGAAGCTACTGCCTTAACTGGATTTATAAATACCACCTCGTTACACGGTCCTAATCCTGATATACAAACAACCAACTTCTTTAGTCTTATGCAATCTCCAGAACTTAAAGGCTATATCAAAGCTACTGGTTTTAATAAAAAAGTAGCTGCCTCCATTTTAAAAGCGAATGAAAATTCCAACACCTATATCACTTATCTATTACATCTGAAACCCTTCTCAACGGGTCATATCGAACTTAGAAGTGCCAACTATATGGACAAGCCTCTGATACATGTCAATTATATGTCCGATGAACGTGATGTCGATACTTATATTAGAGCCTTGAAAATCTACACAAAATTACCGCAAACTAAAGCTTTTAGTGAGAGGGAAACTTCTCTACATAAAATTGATCTGGAGGCTTGCAATTCCCTAGCCTACAAGTCCGATGATTATTGGAGATGTTATATAAGACACATGACCACCACGGTTTATCATCCTGTGGGCACTACCAAAATGGGTCCCTCTACAGATCCTACTGCTGTGGTCGATTGGCGTTTGCGGGTGCATGGTACTAAAGGTTTGCGTGTTGTGGATGCTAGTATTATGCCCGATATTGTGGCCGCTAATACGAATGCCGCCATTATAATGATTGGAGAGAAGGGTGCTGATATGATTAAAGAGGATTGGCAGCAAAAGGGTTCCCATAATGAATTGTAAAAAGATACATTTAAAAGTTTTGAATATTTGTTGAGATTTTTTACGAAAAATAAAACGATGTTTTTTAAATAATGTTCAGAATTTTTTTAATGTGAATTTTGTATTTAAAACCGAATAGTTCATTAATATAAAACTTCTATTCTAATTCATGTTTCTGATTGTATGTATTTTTCTTAATCACCTTAAATAATTTTTTATACCGTTAGCTACACTAATATTAGCTTTTAAAAAGCTTTTGTTTCAAAAACTTGTCATGTAGTGGCTTAGCCATGACATAAACCATCCAAGCAATGATTCTCAAACCAATAAACAATGTTAACCCTCTAAAGTACAATGAGTAACAATTTTAATTGTGTTTGTTTAAAGATATTGGATCTTATTCATGAAATTTTTTTCGAAGGTTTATAAATCAAATTTTCATACAAAAATTTGTTCTATAAAGCTTTGACAAATATTTATGAATAAAGCAGATTCTATCCAAAAATATGTAAGGAAGTTATGTTACTAGCGCCCATACAACCGTCTAGTTTATAGTCTAGTCTATTGTCTAGTCTATAGTCTAGTCTATAGTCTAGTATATAGTCTAGTCTATAGTCTAGTCTATAGTCTAGTCTATAGTCTAGTCTATAGTCTAGTCTATAGTCTAGTCTATAGTCTAGTCTATAGTCTAGTCTATAGTCTAGTCTATAGTCTAGTCTATAGTCTAGTCTATAGTCTAGTCTATAGTCTATAGTCTAGTCTATAGTCTAGTCTATAGTCTAGTCTATAGTCAAGTCTATATTCTGGAATATATTTTGGTACATGGTCTAGTCTATAGTCTAGCCTATAGTCTAGTCTATAATCTATTTATAGTCTAGTCTATAGTTTAGTGTATAGTCTAGTCTAAAGTCTTTTCCACAGTGTAGTCAATAGTGTAGATTATAGTCTAGTCTTTATTGTAATCTAGTCTATAGTGTACTCTACTCTAGGCTAATTTATAGTTAGTACTGTTGTTTGCATGCCTAGACTAGACTGTTTAGCATTGCAGTTAATGAAAAGGTCATTAAATTAACTGCAATTATAAATTTAAAATGCAAAAATATTTTATCCAAAAATCTAAATTGTTTTGCACAAATCCGAAGTGTAACAAAGCATTTTTCAATGAACTTCATTTAACATGTTCAATATATTATTCACATACAAATATTTATGTATTTACTGCCATAGTTTTGTGAGCGATGTGATGTTCATGTCAATACCAATTACAAAATTTACTATGTCGTGAACAAACGTTTTATCAATTTTAATTAAAATATTTGACCGAAAAAATCGTTAGGCGGCACATGCCCACAGGCGTTTGGAAAAAATTATTTGGTAAAATTAAATATGTGTTAAATAAAGAAGGGGTAACAAGAGTAGTAGACATTGATTTGTTTATGTATATTTATAAATATTAATTGAATTTTTTTGTTATTTGTGAGTACAAAGTTTTTAGTTTTTGGAAATAGATAAATTGAAAATTTTTGGTTAAATTTTTAACGTATTATTTGTTAAGAGTGAAAGTTTTTTTTTGGTTAATAATAATTTTAGTTAAACTAGGAGTTTAAAGAAAATAATAAATTTATTAGTTTAAATGGTTGCATATAATGCAATCATAATTGTTAAGTTGCTTATGTTAATTCACTTGATCATTTCACTATTTCTTATTTAATTAGTTCAACTATATTATATCATTTCAATTGATGACTTTCCGTTTTACTATTTTCTTTATCTATTTTGTAACGCTTCTCTTTATCTTTAGCCATAAATTTAAAGTGTTTTTTCTTCGAGTTGATTTATTAGTTTGATAAATAAGTATTTTACCAATAATCCAAAAATGCTACGTACTACACATCATGTCGTTACGATCAACTATTTGATGGTGATGATCGTTAGATGGTTACGCTTAAATTTCGTGATAACATAATTTTATTTTATCGTCTATTTTCGATGAGTTTTTATTGTTATTGCTTTTATTTAAAATATATTTATGTACATTTTTATAAATAATTTTTTTAGGTCACTTACTTGCACATTTTGTTGTGTTTTAGTCTTTTTTTTTTCTTCTTCTTTTCTATCTCTCTTTTTTATTGAGAGTTATGCGTTATATACTTTACATTTGAAAAGTGCTGATCATTCCATAGCTTATGTTTAAACTTTAAAGTAAATGCTTTATGCCACAATAAGGAAAAAACACTCACCTGTAAAGAAATTTGCGAAAAAAAGTTATAAACAATTAATTTAAGTAGTAATTGTATAAGTTATATTTTTTATATTAAGTTTGACATAACAAATGTGATATTAATTATTACTAGAGTAAGATTACAAAGACAAAAATTTTACATTTGTAACTACTCTTATCTAATCTGTACACTAATCTAAGCTTATGGACCCATTCTTATTCCTATATAAATATATTTTATTAATATAACAAGCAAGAAATTATATTGGGGTGTGGCTGACCATATAAAACCCTAACCCTGTTACAGAAAATAAAATGTGATTTAGTTTTCATAATAAATCATATATTCGGATATGCTTAAGCCATTTATTGTTGAATTGTGTTTAGAAGATTAGTATAAAACAATTACAAAGTAAGATGGAAACAGCTGTTTCACTTTTTTTGTATGTGTTTATATAAAAATACATCCCTGAACTAATGCGACCTGCTTGTTTTTTGAATCATTTCAAAAAATGAAAAGATCTATACGATTGGTAAATTTTTCATCTGTATTCTCTCTCAATATGTGATGGTTCCATCCGTACTCTGCCACACAAAATTTTGACAGATCATATTTCTTGTGTGATCGTGTAAAGCCGGCTATGCACGATTTGGGCACCGTAACATTACGTTTGGTAAGAGACGATTGGCATACTTTAAGATGGGAATAGGACCAATATTGTTGTGCGTTACAAACATCAGAACAAACCCAATATATCCTCCCTACTAAAGTGGTGTAGGGTATAAATACCGTCTATATTTTTAATTACATTTTTCAAGATTCAATGTTAAAAACTGACTGAACTTCCTGTTAGTTAGTTAGTTGGTTAGTTAATTAGTTAGTTAATTGGTTAGTTAATTAGTTAGTTAGTTAGTTAGTTAGTTAGTTAGTTAGCTAGTTAGTTAGTAAGTTAGTTAGTTAATTAGTTGGTTAGTTAGTTAGTTAGTTAGTTAGTTAGTTAGTTAGTTAGTTAGTTAGTTAGTTAGTTAGCTAGTTAGTTAGTTTTACACTTCCTACAGAACAAGTATGGGTCGTGTTTCAACTCCTTAATGTTATTTTCAAGCCGATTATGGGCTTTTGCTGAGAGTTATGGACCGATATTCTTAATAGGATTGTACTTAATATAAAACTCCTCCGTGTCAAATTTGGATATATATGATCACTCAATTTGAAGTAAATTTCTGATGTGGACTTTGTATATTTCGTATTTCCAATTTTGATACTGACATCGGTTTTTAATTTAACTGAAACCCAAAATAATTTATTAGTTTGATTTTGTTTTTATCTTACAACTTCCCAAATAAAAACTTTTTGCGTGAAATTAAATGTAAACATTGAAATAAATATTAATAAATAAAAAATAAAATTTTTATAACTGTAATATTTAAGAAGTTAAACTTTGAAAATCTTTAACACGCACTTTTCAAACAAATTTACACACATTTTAAGTTTCTTTTTTAACAATAAACAAAAATTACAAAATTTATTTATTTAAGATAAATTGCTCTTTATCTTTAAACAATAAAACCAAATTAGGTGTGAAATAAAACTAAAGAAAAATAACCTTCTTAAAGGTAATTGCAATTACAATTAAACTCTAAGTAGTAAAAAAAATATACAGAAATAATACCAAAAGATCATAAAAGAAATCATAAGCCGAAAGAGAGACCATTAAATTGTAGTTTTTTTAAAAAGAGGGACAAATGTAATTAAACCTAAGAGGGCAACAAGGGCTAAAAAATGCAATGTAACGAAAAATTTCATATAGCTAACTAATTAACTAACTAACTAACCAACTAACCAACCAACCAACCAACCAACTAACTAACTAACTAACTAACTAACTAACAAACTAACAAACTAACAAACTAACAAACTAACAAACTAACAAACTAACAAACTAACAAACTAACAAACTAACAAACTAACAAACTAACAAACTAACAAACTAACAAACTAACAAACTAACAAACTAACAAACTAACAAACTAACAAACTAACAAACTAACAAACTAACAAACTAACAAACTAACAAACTAACAAACTAACAAACTAACAAACTAACAAACTAACAAACTAACAAACTAACAAACTAACAAACTAACAAACTAACAAACTAACAAACTAACAAACTAACAAACTAACAAACTAACAAACTAACAAACTAACAAACTAACAAACTAACAAACTAACAAACTAACAAACTAACAAACTAACAAACTAACAAACTAACAAACTAACAAACTAACAAACTAACAAACTAACAAACTAACAAACTAACAAACTAACAAACTAACAAACACAACAAACTAACAAACTAACAAACTAACAAACTAACAAACTAACAAACTAACAAACTAACAAACTAACAAACTAACAAACTAACAAACTAACAAACTAACAATCTAACAAACTAACAAACTAACAAACTGACAAACTAACAAACTAACAAGCTAACAAACTAACAAACTAACAAACTAACTATCTATCTAACTAACTAACAAACTAACTACAAACTAACTAACTAACTAACTAACTAACTAACTAACTAACTAACTAACTAACTAACTAACTAACTAACTAACTAACTAACTAACTAACTAACTAACTAACTAACTAACTAACTAACTAACTAACTAACTAACTAACTAACTAACTAACTAACTAACTAACTAACTAACTAACTAACTAACTAACTAACTAACTAACTAACTAACTAACTAACTAACTAACTAACTATCTATCTATCTATCTATCTATCTATCTATCTATCTATCTATCTATCTATCTATCTATCTATCTATCTATCTATCTATCTATCTATCTATCTATCTATCTATCTAACTATCTAACTATCTATCTATCTATCTATCTATCTATCTATCTATCTATCTATCTATCTATCTATCTATCTATCTATCTATCTATCTATCTATCTATCTATCTATCTATCTATCTATCTATCTATCTATCTATCTATCTATCTATCTATACATCTATCTATACATCTATCTATACATCTATCTATACATCTATCTATACATCTATCTATACATCTATCTATACATCTATCTATCTATCTATCTATCTATCTATCTATCTATCTATCTATCTATCTATCTATCTATCTATCTATCTATCTATCTATCTATCTATCTATCTATCTATCTATCTATCTATCTATCTATCTATCTATCTATCTATCTATCTATCTATCTATCTATCTATCTATCTATCTATCTATCTATCTATCTATCTATCTATCTATCTATCTATCTATCTATCTATCTATCTATCTATCTATCTATCTATCTATCTATCTATCTATCTATCTATCTATCTATCTATCTATCTATCTATCTATCTATCTATCTATCTATCTATCTATCTATCTATCTATCTATCTATCTATCTATCTATCTATCTATCTATCTATCTATCTATCTATCTATCTATCTATCTATCTATCTATCTATCTATCTATCTATCTATCTATCTATCTATCTATCTATCTATCTATCTATCTATCTATCTATCTATCTATCTATCTATCTATCTATCTATCTATCTATCTATCTATCTATAACTAACTAACTAACTAACTAATTAACTAATTAATTAAATAACAACAATAGTGGGGAGAGTATTTTGAGTTTGTGTTAATGTTTGTAAGGATTGGTCCCACCACCTTAAAGTACCAAACAACACAGAGTCCCTCGGCTGGTTGGTTGTCAGTGTAAACCTGTTGGGTAGGCTAAATTTTGCGATTTTCAAAATATTTAATGTTTATTTATTAAAAAAATATATATATTTTTAAAATACACTCATGATGTAGGGTATCATAACATGGGTTAAAAGTGATCGTTAAACAGCAAGAAATCAAATTTAATGATTTAACGAATGTAACGGAAATTACTAAAAGTACATTTAACAGCTTTTATAAATACTTTGATTTGTTTAAAATAATAAAAGCCTCTGCGGTAATTTCAGCATTTAATGGTCAACTCGACAAAAACAACCAAATGCTCATTCACACCCTTTTGTAAAACATCAACTAAATAAATAAAAATAAACAAATAAAACTATATTATTTAAACAAGAAATTAAGAAAACCTAACTATAAAAAAAATTTACTACCATGACAAAAAAAAAAAAAACAAACAACTAACAGACAAAATCTATATAGTTCAAGGTCGTATTTTCCTACATTAAATTAAAAGTAAAAATTTCATCAATATTTCCTAAAGCTACAAAACTCTCATAAGTGTCTTTAAGTGTTTTTTGTTTTAAGTTTTTCATCAAAATCTTTATCGCTTTTAAAAGTGAAACACATTGAATGTAATAAAAAACAACCAAAACAATTGTACCAACTGGTATTTGAAACCATTAAATTACTTAAAGAAGTTACTAACTAAAGTGTAGTAATTAAAAGCAAAATCTTACATTATAATTTACGTGATTTCTTACAAATATTACCTGTACTTAGTAGCGTTTTTTCATATTTGCCACATTTTTTTGTTTAAAGTTTAAGCACTTGTATCTTGTTGGTACTCATACATACACAGGGTTGGTAAGTTTTGTTTTTTGACAAATGTTTTTTTATTCGTATGTCTTGCATGATCATTGTACTTGACAATATGATTTTCATCCCATATAATGTAATTACTCGTACTACTATATGTATTACACACCAAATTTGTTGTTTGTTTGTTAGATTTTAAGTCCGATTTCAAATAAAATCCATTTAGTGTAAAATGGTTGATATAGACGAATTTGTAGATAGTATGTAAATCATATGATCGATTTTTAAACATATATAGTACTGTTTTCAGATCGTAATCCAGACTATAGTTTGGACTGTAGTCCAGACTGAACTGCAGTTCAGTAGAAACAATAATCTTATATAGAGATCAATGGATGCATTATAGCCCGATGTTTAGAAACTCAGTTTTCTGTACGTAGTTGTTAAAAGCTTTTAAATCGGGTTAAATAGGGTCACCCCATAGGACCTTTGATCTTCTACCCGCCTTTTCATTATTAATAGAGATCTTCTGTTGCCAATACTTTTAGTTCGACTCTACTTACGTAGAGTGGTTAACCACCTCGAGCTCCCTTCTCTTTAAAGCAAGTAAAGCTTTTTTGAAATTTAATACGGACCTGGTTTCCACCTTATCACTTGATATCGGCCTAATTACCTTCTAGTAGTTAACCCCTGTTGGCATCATATTTATTAAAATTACATTTTGTTATTTGTAAGCTACTGTTGTGACAAGATATCAGATATATTTCAGTTTATACATTGAGGACTAGCACTCAGTTCCTCTTAAGTTTTAGTTGTGTTCTAGTTCTAGTTCTGTTTTAGTTCTGTTCTAATTCTGTTCTAGTTCTGTTCTCGTTCTGTTCTAGTTCTGTTCTAGTTCTGTTCTAGTTCTGTTCTAGTTCTGTTCTAGTTCTGTTCTAGTTCTGTTCTAGTTCTGTTCTAGTTCTGTTCTAGTTCTGTTCTAGTTCTGTTCTAGTTCTGTTCTAGTTCTGTTCCAGTTCTGTTCTGTTCTGTTCTGTTCTGTTCTGTTCTAGTTCTGTTCTAATTCAGTTCTTGTTCAGTTGTCGATCGATTAAATCATTATAATCAAATATTTTAAGGTCCAATCTGTTTAAAAAATCGAGTAGTTGTAATGGATACAACACTAAAACCCATTTTTGCAACTTACTTAGGAAACAGTGTAAAATAACAAATAACATTTCGATATGAAAAGCAATAATACATTTCGTATTATATACGCATCTAACAAATACTCCAACACTTGCAACCAAGCATGAGTACAAACAAGCAAACCACACTCATCATGCTCACAAGCGGTTGCGGTTGTAGGCTCATATTTGTGGAGTGTGTTTCAATTTAGATACAACAACAACTAGTAGACATTATGTTGAGTTAGTTTCTTACAGCTCGTAAAGCTTCTGCATTTTGTTTTCATTTTTACAAGTTGGTATTTTAAATTGAGTTATAATGCGGTTTTTGAGTTAAGCGCTAAAAGACAAAACTCAGTTAACGATAAACATTTAAACGAAACGGTTAGACGTTGCGCATGCCTTTTAAGCGGGATCATTAAGCAATTGGTTTTTACTCTTTAATACAATGAATTTTTTTTTAACGAAAGTTGTAATTGAAGAAATAAAAGAAGAAAAATAGGAAAAAATTATAAATAAAAAGCAATAATATAAATTACGTGAAAAAATCTAAAATGCAGTGTGATTGATTTCAATCAAAATAATAACATATTAAAAAAGAAAAAAAGTGAAAATATTTTTAATAAAAAAAGAAATTAAAAGTTAAAAATAAAAGTATTTTTGTAAAAAAGAAATTATAGAAAATAGAATTCAAAATACATCCTAAACTAAAATGGTAGTTGTTCCCGCCTTAGGGGCTGCAGCCGCCTCAGTAGGCGGCCTACTTTTCAAAGCCAGTTCAGCTTCCACAGCTGCTGCCACCGCTGGCATAGCTGCAATAGGAGCCTCTAAATTAGGTCTTGCCATAGCGGCAGCCATTAAAGTGGCCACCACTATAATAGGTGTAGGCAAATTAACCATTATACCCTTCCTAATAGCTGCTATAGCCTATTATAATTATGATTTATTTGATCCTGAAAATCGTCCCTTTAATGTACAAGAAATTGAACGCGCTTATGATTTTATTATTATTGGTGGCGGTTCAGCGGGCACTGTCTTAGCCTCACGTCTTTCTGAAGTACCGCATTGGAAGATTTTGCTTTTGGAGGCTGGTGGCCATGAAACGGAAATTTCGGATGTACCTTTATTGTCATTGTATTTACATAAAAGTAAAATGGATTGGAAATATAGGTGAGTAAGGGGAGAAGGTGATTGAGAAATTTCAATCAAAATACATAATAAGATTGGAAACAATGACGTCAACTGCAGTTTTTGCAAAATTGTTTTTTGGTGACAGTTAAGGTGTTTTTTGGGACATATTAAGGTTGATTGTCTTGATCAAAAAGAGATTTACAAAAAATCGGTTACATTAACTCCACTCCCAATGCAGGTTTTTTTTACGCCATCCTCAAAACGATAGTTCTGTTTGTAAAACATCAAAATATTGATCACAGATCAGCTATGAAAGTAAAACTTGAATAATTTTCTACAGAAAATGCTTAAAGTTTGAGCAAGTTTTCATAGAAAAAATTAGAATAATCTAAGATATCTTCTATAGCAAATTTTGCTCAGAATCCAAGAAATTTTGTAAAAAAAGTTTTCTGTATGAAAAGTTGCTCAGATTCTAAACAAGTATTTATGTAAAGTTGCACAGAACTTAACAGTTCTCTGTAAGAAATGTTGAACAGAGTCTGAGCAATTCTCTATAGGAAAACTTATTTAAAATCTAAACAACAGTCTATACAAAATGATGCAAGAGTTGCTCTAAAACTTAGCGGTTTTCTATAGGAAAAGTTACTCAAATTTTGATCGACTTTCTTTAGAAAAAATTCTTCAGAATCTCTGCAACAGAACTTAAAAATTTTCTATAGAAAATGTTCACCAGAGTTTGAGCAATTCCCTATAAGGAAAGTTTGTTTAGAATCTGAACAATTCACTATACAAAATGCTGCAAATGATGCTTAGAACCTGAGCAATTTTCTATAGGAAATGTTGCTTAAAATCTCATTAACTTTCTATAGAAAAATTTCCTCAAAGTCTGTGCTACATTCTATTAGAAAATTTACTCAAAATCGGGATCATTTTATATAGGAAAACGTTCTCAAAATCTGAGCAATTTTCAAAAGAAAAAGTTGCTGTCTGTTCTGTAAAAAAAGTTGCTTAAAATCAGAATTTTTTTGGTTTCTCAACATCTCAGCTTTTCTATGGGAAATCTTACTCGGAATCGGAAAATATTTCCATAAGAAAGGTTTCTCAAAATCTGAGAAATAAAGTTGCTCAAAATCTGATCTACTTTCTCTAGGAAAAATTTTTCAGAATCTCTGCTATAGAACTAAAAATTTTCTATAGGAAATATTCATCAGAGTTTGAGCAATTCCCTATAAGAAAAGTTTGTTTAGAATCTGAACAATTCAGTATACAAAATGCTGCAAAAGTTGCTCAGAACCTGAGCAATTTTCTATAGGAAATGTTGTTTAAAATCTCATCTACTTTCTATAGAAGAAGTTCTTCAGAATATGTGCTACATTCAATAAGAAAATTTACTCAAAATAGGGATCATTTTATATAGGAAAACGTTCTCAGAATTTGAGCAATTTTCAAGAGAAAAGTTGCTGTCTGTTCTGTAGGAAAAGTTGTTTAAAATCGGATTTGTTTTTTCTATAGGGAAAGTTTCTCAACATCTCAGCTTTTTTATGGGAAATATTGCTGGGAATATGAAAACATATCCATAAGAAAGGTTTCTCAAAATCTAAGAAGTATGTTCAAGAATCTAAGATATTTTATATTGAAGATGTTCCTCAGAGTCTAAACTTTTTTCTACTGAACTATAGCTGAAAGTCTGAGAGTTTTTATAGAATGTTGCTCAGAAACTGGACAATTGTCTACAAGAAAAGTTGCTCAGAAGCTGATACACATTCAGTAGAAAAAGTTGCTTAAATTCTGATCAATTTTCCATACGAAAAGGTTCTTAAAAACTCAGTTTTTCTATGGGAAAACTTATTCGAGACCTGAGAAATTTTTCATAAAAAACTGTAGCTCAGAATCTGAACAATTGTCTATAACAAAAGTTGCTCAGAGGCTGATACACTTTCTGTTGCTTAAAATCTGATTCTATGGGTAACTTTATCGAGACCTGAGTAATTTTTCATAAGAAAAGTTGCACAAAATCTGAGAAATTGTTCTTAGACTTGTTGCTCTTTAGGAATAGTTGCTCAGAATCTCAGATATTTTATATTGATGAACTTGCTCAGAGTTTGAACTATTTTCTATTGAAATGTTGCTGAGAGTCTGAAAGTTTTTATAGAGTGTTGCTTTGAGTCTAAAGAATTGTCTATAAGAAAATTTGATCAGAAGATGGTACACTTTTAGTGGGAAAAGTTGTTAGAAATCTGATATATTTTCTATACAAAAAGTTCCTTAAAATCTCTTTTATTTGAAAAACTTTTTATTGGAAAAACTTATTCATGACCTGAGAAATTTCTCATAAGAAAAGTTGCACAAAATCTGAGAAATGTTTCTTAGGATTTGTTGCTTTTTAGGAAAAGTTTCTCAGAATCTCGGATATTTTATATTGATGAACTTGCTTAGAGTCTAAGCTATCTTCTGTTGAACTGTTGCTGAGAGTCTTAGAGTTTCTATAGAATATTGCTCAGAATCTGGACAATTGTCTATAAGAAAAGTTGCTCAGAAGCTTATACACTTTCAGTTGGAAAAGTTGCTTAAAATCTGATCAATTTTCCACACGAAAAGTTTCTTAAAAACTCAGCTTTTCTATGAGAAAACTTATTTGAGACCTGAGTAATTTTTCATAAGAAAAGTTGCACAAAATCTGAGAAAATTTTCTTGGACTCGTTGTTCTTTAGAAAAAATTGCTCAGAATCTCTGATATTTTATTTTTGTAGAATGTCGCTCAGAATCTGAACAAATGCCTAAAATAAATGTTGCTCAGAATATGAGCAATTGTTGATCGGAATCTGTGCAATTTTGTTGATTTTGCTTAGATTCTCAGCAATTTTCAATAGAAAAATTTACTGAGAGTCTGAACAATTTTCTATAGAATAGTTGCTTAGAATCTTAGCAATTCTCTATAGATAAAGATCTATAAGAAAAATTGATCAGAATCTGAACAATATTCCATATGAAAAGTTGTTCAGTATCTAAGTTAACTACACTCTCAAAAAAGTTGCTCACAATTTGAGAAATTGTCCTGAAGAAAAGTTGCTTGGAACCTGAGAAAAAAGTTGTTCACAATATGATCTATTTTCTATTTAAAATATTACTGAAAAGCTAAGTAATTTTCTTTAGAAAGTTGCTATGAATCTCTAAGAAAAGTGGTTTAGATTCCCATAATTTTCTATAGAAAAAGTTGCTAAGAGTCTGAAAAAGTATCTATAAGAAAATTTTCTGTAAAAAAAGTTAGAATCTGAGCAATTTGAATCTGTAGAAAATTCGATAGGAAAAGTGGTTTAGTATACGAGTTAATTACATTCTGAGCAGTTTTCTATATTACGCTAAGACAAGGTTCTGAGCAATTCTTTAAAGGAAAATAATTTCTGATTCTTGGTAATTTTCTATAGAAAACTGGTCTCAGACTTGGAGCTATTTTTTGACAAATTTTTTATAGAAAACTAAGCTTAACTTTTGAGCAATTTTTTATTCGGAAATTAAGGCACTTGACCAACCCGATATCCGTAATAAATTATTTCCCAATAAAAATCAATAAAATTTGTCATAAACAAATTTTTATTTTTTATTATTATGATGTGAATTGTTTAATATTTTGAAATCATTTCACCATTTAAACTAACTAAACGCTATTGGACTTGAAGTTTTGTGGAATTTATTTAAAAAATTTTGCCAAATATTGTTATAACTTTAAAGAAAGAAAACAAATTAATTTGCATTTATTACGTTAGTTTTTTATTTTTTTTTTTGGTTTTAATAAAACAAATATCAAAATATAAACACAAGCGACATCAATACATATTTTTTTGCTATCACTAACCTAGTACAATGTTTACACCTATTGATGGTTGAGCAAAAAAAAAAAAAAAAACGAAAGACTTAAAACACAAACCCTATTTTTTTGCTTTCAGGCAAATGTTTATTTATTTATTTTTGCGTCTGTGAATCAGCAGCAAACTCTAATTAAATTTGTTTTTAGTTATCTAATGATTTGTTTTTTTTTTTTTTTAACTTGTAGTCTCTTAAATCAATGTTAATTTTGTTATAATTCCACGTGTTAAAGCTATTAGTTTAATATTACATTCCAGTTTTTTCTGTTAAAAGAAACAATTTGATTAAATCAAATCATTTGGTGTTTTTTTTTTCAAAATATAAATAAAATAAACTGTAAAAGAAATAGTTAAATGAAACTATAGTTATTCATTTATAAATTTAAATTCCAAAAGAACATCAAAGTGACAGATAAATATTAAAATATAATTCAATATGATTTTAAATACTAATAAAGATGCAGGGAAAAAAATTAAACAAAATTTTCTTTTAGAAAAGTTAATCAGTTTCTTAACAATTTTCTAAGGGAAAAGTTGCCATGAGTTTAAAAAATATTCGATAGCAAAGGTTTTCGAACAACTTATTCTACCGAATATTTTTCTGCACAATTTTTTTAAGACAAAGTTGTTTAGAATTAATGCAATTGTATAAAGGAATTCAAGCAATTTACTAAATTCAAAATTGCTACGAATTTAAACTATTTTCCATAAGAAAAGTGGCTCAGAATCTAAGAAATTGTCCCAGCAAAAGTTGCTCAGAAACTGAATTATTTTCTAAAAGAAAAGTTTCTCAGAAATTGAACTATTTTCAATGAAGCAAATTGCTCTGAATGTGTGCTATTTTCTAAAAGAAAAGTTGCTCCAAATTTTCTCCATGAAAAGTTGCTAAGAATTTTAGTTATTTTCTTTGAGAAAAGTTGCTCAGAATTTAAGCCATTTTCTATAGGAAAAGTTGCTCAGAATCTGCAATTTTCTATATTAAAAGTTGCTCACTAAACTATTTTCTATAAGAAAAGTTGCTCAAAATTTAAGAAATTGTCCAAAGCAAAAGTTGCTCAGAAACTGACTCAACCCGAGTCATTTTCCTCAATACAAGTTGCTCCGAATTTGAGCTATTTCTTTAAGAAAAGTTGCTCAGAACCTGCTTAAAATTTGTACAATTTTATAGAACAATTTTCTATATTAAAAGTTGCTTAGAATCTAAACTGTTTTTTATAAGAAAAGTTGCTCAAAATTTAAGAAATTGTCCAAAGCAAAAGTTGCTCAGAAACTGACTCAACCTGAGTCATCTTCTCCAATACAAGTTACTCCGAATTTGAGCTATAAGAGCTGCTTAAAATTTGTACAATTTTGTAGAGGCGTTTTCTATTTTCTAAAGTTGCTCAGAATCTAAGCTACTTTTTATAAAAAAAGTTGATCAGAATCTAAAAAATTACACAAAGAAAAAGTTGCTCAGAAACTGACTTATTTTCAATGAGAAAAGTTACTCAGAACCCGAATCATCTTCTCCAATACAAGTTGCTCCGAATTTGAAGTATTTTCTATAAGAAAAGTTTCTCAGAACCTCTACAATTTTATAGAGCTTAGACTATATTAAAAGTTGCTCAGAATCTGAACTATTTTCTGTAAGAAAAGTTGCTCAAAATCTAAGAAATTGTCCAAAGCTAAAGTTGCTCAGAAACTGACTCAATCCGAGTCATCATCTGCAAAATAAGTTGCTATTTCTGTAAGAAAAGTTGCTCAGAACCTGCTTAAAATTTGTACAATTTTATAGATCAATTTTCAATATTAAATGTTGCTTAGAATCTAAACTATTAACTATCTAATAGAAATGTTGTTCAAAATCAAAGAAATTGTTCAAAGCAAAAGTTTCTCAGAAACTGAGCTAATTTCAGTGAGGAAAGTTGCTCAGAACTCGAGTAATCTTCTTCAATATAAGTTGCTCCGAATTTGTGAGCATCTGTACAATTTTATAGAGCAATTTTCTATATTAAAATTTGCTTAGAATCTAAACTATTTTCTAGAAGAAAAGTTGCTCTGAATCTGATAAATTGTCCATAGCAAAAGTTGCTCCGATTTTGAGTCATTTTCACCGAGGAAAGTTGCTCTGAATTTTCTTTAAAAGGTTATCAATTTTCTGTAGGAAACGATGCAGATCCCTATTGGAAAAGTTGTCAAGAATCTGAATAAGTTTCTATAGAAAATTGCTATTTTCTATAAGAAAAGTTGCTTAAATGCTATTTTCTATAGGTTGCTTAGAACCTGAGTTTTTTCCATAGAAAACTTGCTCTGAATATATTTTTTTTCTAGGAATTTTTCATTTTCCTATCGGAAAAGTTTCTCAGGATGTGATTACTTTTCTATAGGAAAAGTTGCTTGGAATTTGAGTAATTTTCTATAGAAAAAGTTACTTTAAATCTGGGCAATTTTCTCACAAATATTCTAAAGTAAAAGTAACTAAGAAACTAAGCAATTCTCTATAGGAAAAGTTGTCTACAATTTGAGCCATTTTCTATAAAAAAGGTTGATTAGAATCCATGGAATTTTCTTTAGAAGAAGTTGCTTAAAATATGAGTCAATTCTATAGGAAAAGTTGCTCAGTAATTTTCTACAGAAGAATCTATACAATTTAGGGAAACTTGCTCAGATTCTAAGCAATTTTCTATTGGAAAAATTGCTTTGAGAATAAAGAAACTGAGAACAATTTTCTTTTGGACAAGTTTCTCAGAATCTATGGAATTTTCTTTAGGAGAAAATGCTTAGAATATGAATCAATTCTATAGGAAAAGTTACTCAAATTGTTAGTAATTTTCTACAGAAGAAGTTGCTCAAAATCTATACAATAGACTAAAGGGAAAGTTGTTCAGATTCTAAGCAATTTTCTATCGGAAAAGTTGCTTTGAGTAGAAAGAAATTGTGATCAATTTTCTATTGGAAGTTTTGCTTAGAATCTATGGAATTTTCTTTAGGAGTAATTTTCTACAGAAGAAGTTGCTCAGAACCAATGCAATAGACTAAAGGGAAAGTTGCTCAGATTTTAAGCAACATTCTATTGGAAAAGTTGCTTTGAAAAGAATGAAACTGAGATCAATTTTCTCTTGAGTTGCTCAGAATCAATGGATTTTTCTTTAGGACAGAGGTTGCTTATAATATGAGTCATTTCTATAGGAAACGTTGCACAAACTTCCAGCATTTGTCTACAGAAAAAGTTGCTCAGAATCTGTGCAATTGTCTAGAGAGGAAGTTTCACAGTTTTTAAGTAATTTTTTATTGAAAAAGTTGTTTAGATTTCAAAAAAGTGGATTTTCTTTAGGAGAGAAGTTGCTTAAATTAAGAGTCATTTCTACAGGAAAAGTTGCATAGATTTCAAGCAATTGTTTAGAGAAAAGTTGCTCAGAATTTGTGCATTTGTCTATAGAGGAAGTTTCTTAGGTTCTAAGCAATTTTCTATTGAAAAAGTTGCTTAGATTTCAAAAGAAAGTTCTATATAAAAGGAATTTGAGATAAATTTTTTATTGTAAAAGTTGTTTAGAATGTAAGCTATTTTCTTTTGGAAAAGTTGCTCAGAATTTGTGGCGTTTTTCTTTAGGAAAAGTTGCTAAGAATATAAAACATTTTCGTATAAAAAGTATCTCAGATACAGGAAAGATCAACTTTCTTTTAAAGGAATTGTTCACAATCTATGGATTTTTCTTTAGGAGAACAGTTGCTTATAATTTCAAGCAATTGCTTAGAGAAAAGTTGCTCAGAATCTGTGCAATTGTCTATAGAGGAAGTTTCTCAGGTTCTAAGCAATTTTCTATTAAAAAAATTGAATAGATATTATATAAAAGGAAACTGAGATCAAGTTTTTATTGGAAAGTTGCTCAATATGTAAGCTATTTTTTTGGAAATGTTAATCAGAATCTGTGGGATTTTTCTTTAGGAATAGTTGCTAAGAATATGAGATATTTTGATAGGAAAAGTTTCTAAGATTCTAGGCATTTTTCTACTGGAAAATGCTCAGAATCAGTGCAATTTTCTATGAAGGAAGTTACTCAGATTCTAAACAATGTTGTATTAGAAAAGTTTCTTAAATTTTTAGCAATTTTGTATTAGAAAAATTGCTTTAATTTTGGACGATTTTCTATAGGAAATGTTGCTTGGAGTGTAATATGTTTTTTGTAGAAAGAGTTGTTAAGAATTTAAGTAATTTTCTATAAGGAAAACTGCTGAAAATCTGAGCAATTTTTTTATGTAAAAACTGTAGTTGTATTAGAAAAGTTGCTTTAATTTTGGGCAATTTTTCTATAGTAAATGTTGATTGGAGTGTCTTTGTGTTTTTTGTAGAAAGAGTTGTTCAGAATCTGAGCAATTTTCTATATGAAAAATTGAGCAATTTTTTATGTAAAAAATAATCGAATTCAGTTACTCTGTAACTCGATTCGAATGAAAAGTAATTTCGAATTTGTATATTAAATACATTGTGTTTCGAAAACTTTTTCTTTCAAAACGAAATACGGAGTAATCCTCCAGGGCAATTTTCGGTTAAAAAGGTTTATTAAGTCAGTAGCTTCAACTTCCTATTAATGTAGCTAACATAACGACATTAACAAGTTTAACATAATTAAAGCTATTGAGAGCAATAAATATAAAAATTACTGCCTAAACATGAGTAATAAATAAGAAAAAGAAAAAAAATCTCATTCTACCAACTGACAGCTGTACATCATGTTAAACAAAAGCTTAACGATGACAATATAATTCTAACACACTTTCCATAGAGACAAAACAAAAGACTTGAGACACAAACCTGTTGATATGAAAAAAAAAACAATTTTATGATTAGAAATTGTATTTTAACAATAAGCATGTTTTTTTTTAATTTATTTTTCATTTCTTTTTAAGGAGAAAGCCTAGAGCTATAGATACATATGTATAATTAGTTTGATTTGAAGAAAATTTTTTTCAAAATTTTGTTTAAAAGAATGAAAATGAATAAAAATGCATAAAATTTTTATTTGAAAATAATTTAGAATATTTAAAGATTGTTAGCGAGAAAATAAGACAAATTAAAATTACATTAGTTGGTTAAAATGTTGTAGTAGTTTTCAAAGTAATTAAATGATATTTAAGTTTTATGTTTTTTTACAAAAATTAGTACAAAACTTTTCCGCATTGTAGCAGATAACATTTAAATTTAAAATAAAACTATAATTTTCTTTAGAAGTGGAGTTATTAAACAAATCAAATCTAATCCAAAAAAAAAAAAAAAAACAATAAAAATCTTGCACAATAAAGTTCGTGTTTTAAGTCTTTTGTTTTCAACAGTATTTCTTATTATTTCATTACTATTATTATTTGCTTTGTAAAAATTTTGTTCTACACCATTAAATTTGTTACGAGCATTGTCTGTTGGTTTATTGTCATTTGACTTTTCAACTTGTTTTAAATTAAATGACATATTTAAATTAATTTTATTTTTATAAAAGTGGTCAAGGAATCATACATTTAAAAATATATAAATAATACTAACATAGACATGTTGGTTTCATAATTTAGTTTTTTTAGTTTTTTTTTTTGCTATAAATTCCATCAATGTATGTGAACTACAATTATTCATTCATACAGACGACAGACAGACAGACAGACTTCATGTAAGTAAAATAAAAAAAACTTTAGTTACAAACGGCCTTCAGGTTTTTTTTCTCTTCTTTAATTTATGTGTTTTATTTAGTTAAGTAAAAAAATTATAGTTTACGAAGATGATGCTGCAATTTATAAATTTTTACATAAAATATTATAAATTACTTGGAATTTTTTTAAACCTGCTAAATGTTTTTATCAACAAAAAATTTTCAAGCTAACTTCATAGTTTTTGCTGCTTAAATAATGTTAATTAAAATCTTCTACCTCTTCTTTAAATTTCTTAAGTCTTGTACGTATTTGGCAACTTTTTACATTCTTTGTTTTTTTGTCTAGACTTTATTTAGTTTACGTTTTAGTAGAAAAATGTGCGCAAACATTAAAAAAAATGTGGTCTTTGCCACCAACTCCATTCATATGAGTCACTCTACACAAAAATATATTTATTTATTTTTTATTATGCAACTTTTTGTTTTTAACGTAAAAAAACTGCAATCATACCTTTAGAGTTTAGTTTTTGCAAAATTTTATTTAGTTAAACTCTCTTTGAGTGAAAATCAAAAATGTGTTTTGTTGCTTTTGAGATTTACTTCAAATGTTTGAGTTGTAGTGGTGCAAAAAATGCACTACAGTGATTTAAAAAGGGGTGAGGGGTTACTTTGTCTTAAACACTTTTTGTATTTTTAAAATTTTTTCCATTACTTTAACTAAAGCTTGAGTTTTTATACAAAATTCAAAAGTTTTTTTTGGCGAAAAATAGATTTATTCATATCAAACGTTGCCTTATAATGGACGGATGGACAAATGAACAAAAATTTAATAATAAAGAAGATTATAGCATCTGGATTATAGTCCCTAACACAGTAGTTAGTTAGTTTGAAAGTAGGATGTATATACATCAAATCCGAAGAAATACACATAGGACTCTATCGGGCCTGTTGTTGCCTGCCTTAACCAGTGCCTTAATTGGGAATCGAACCCACCATCTCCGGTCTACCAGACTAGAACACTAACCATTAACCTTCCGGAGGCCACCCATAATATTGTAGATTCTGCTAAATTCTCAAACTAAAGTGCCTCCCATAGATCGGACAATAGTCTTGTATTCCAAACATATTCATTCCCATAAACCTTGTTATTGTTCCACTTGATATTTTTAGTATAATTTGCCAAGGTTTTGTCGTTTCAGAAAGCAAATCTTTGTATTCCTACTATAGTTTTAACTATAGATCATACTATAGTCTCAACCCAGGGACATTGGTTTGAGACTATAGTAAAAGTAAGAGTCCAATCAATGCCCCTGCTATAGATCAAACCCTTCCCAGCAATACAGCTGTATATAAGTCTATATATAGTACCGACTCTGTATATGACTCTGAAACCGAATATAGAGAAAACTATTGATATGACTTTAGACTCGACTATAATTCACACTACAAAGTCTACACTATAGTCCACAATACATTCCGCACTATAGTCCAGACTATAGACCAAAATATAGTCCGTACTATAGTCCAGACTATAGGCCAGATTATAATCCTGAATATATTCTAGAACATAGTCTATACTCCTGTCTATAGTCTTAACTATTCCCTACCTATAGTTCTAGCTATAGTCCAGCTTGTAAACCTGGCTATAATATAGATAACAATAGACCTCACTAGCATATAGCTCCGATTGTAGTCTAGGCTATAGTCCTTATTATATAATCTGGAGTATATTCCTGATTATAGTCTTGATTTTAGTTCTTAATTGAGCGCTCAGAATGACTATAGTCCTGACTATAGATCATGACTGTTCTTGCCTATAGTCCTGATTAGAATCAAAACTATAGTCCAGAGCAGAATCCAAACTATAATCCAGACTAGAATCCAAACTATAGTCCATACTAGAATCTGAACTATATTCCAGTCCATTGTCCACATTATAGTGATAATTATAGTTCTGAGTTTGTTCATGATTATGATACCGAATATAATACTGAATATAGTCCCGACTACAATCAGACTAAAACCCAGTATATGGTCCAGATTATATTTCACCTCTAGCCCAGACTATATTCCACATGAACTGCAGTACAGACTAGAATCCGAACTATATTCTCTATTGGCTACATTATAGTGATAACATACTAGTGATAACTGAGTATGGTCATGATTATGGTCCCTAATATAGTACAGACTAAGGTCCCGACTATAATCAGATTATAGATCAGACTAAAACCCAATCTATAGTTTAGTTCATATTCCACTTGGATTATAGTCCAGACTATATTCCATATGGACTTTAGTCCAGACTAGGATCCAGACTATAGTTCAGAAAAAAATCCAGAATATAGTTTAGACTTTAGATTGTCCATTTGTAGTCGACATTATAGTACAAACTATTTTCTTGATTATGGTCCTGACTATAGTCCAGACTAAAACCCAGTTTAAACCCCAGACTAAAGTTTACATTATAGTAAAAACTGTAACCTTGGTTCTAATTCAAACTGTAGTCCTAACGTATCTTGATAATAGTCTAGACTATAGTACTGATTATAATTCAGACTATATTCTATATAGACTTTAGTCAAGACCAGAATCTAATCGAATCTAGTGAATAGTCAAGACTGTAGTTAAGACTATACTACCGATTGTAATCAAGTCGTTTGTCTATCTGTAGTCCACATTATAGTCGAAAGTATTTTCTTAGTCCAGACTATATTCCACATGGACTGTAGTGGAGACTATAGTCCAGAGAAGAATACAGACTATAACCAAGACTATAGTTTATACTATAGTCCAGACTTTAGTTTAGACTTTAGTTCACATTATAATCCCGTCGAAGTCCATCTGTAGTCCATATTATAGTAAAGTATATTTTCTGGGTAATGGTCCTGACTTTAGTCTTAATTATAGTCAGGACTTTTGTTCATATTATAATTCAGTCGATTGTCCATTTGTAGTCCATATTATAGTCCAAACTAATTTCTTGATTATGGTTCCGACTATAGTCCAGACTACAACCCAGTCTATAGTTTAGACTTGTCTTGATTATTGTTCAAACTGGACTTATTATAATGTTATTTTGAAAAGAGGATGCAAATTAATTCCAATGAAATACACTCAGAACTTCTTCTTACTTATGTTCGGAATCGAACCCACCATCTACGGTCTACCAGACTAGAAAACTAACTACTTACATACCGAAGGCTATTAACCTGACTTTGTTAATGTTAATGACCTGAATATAATCCCGACTATATAGTATCGAGTATAGATTTGACAATTGTATCAACTTTTTAATCGACAACTGTCTTTTGAATAGACAATTGACTACAGTGCATTCCATAAAATCAATTATAGTCCCTACTTCATTCACCACTATAGTCCTGGCTATACATGAGAGTTTAGAGGGACAATAAGTTCAAACTGTGGTCTCACCTATAGTAGTGTCTATGTATTCAAAAATGATTGATACAACTAACAACTGACGAAAAATTAAAGAGCAATATTAACTTCCATTATTATTATCGTGCAAGACTTATCCGCCTTCAGCAGATTTTAAAGTCTTTTGATTGATATATCTAAAGCTCTATCTATATCATCTCTAATTTATAAAAAAAATCTCTTTACCTCAACAAATTGTTGCTCTCTAATTCTCATAAGTTGTTTTAATGTTTTGACACATTTCGCATTTATTTAACAACAAAAAATAAACGATATAACGATAAGTAAATAAAAGAACTTTCGCTTTCAGCAACAAATCTATTTAGGTGTCAATGAAATGACTTAATGGAGTGTTAACTGTATAACTAACTATCTGTATCTATTGGCATAACAATGTTAGACTTTAAGTTGCTTAATGTTGGAAGTGATAGACAAAATTCAAATAATTTGAAAACAAAATACTTGTGTTTATATAAGTACGTTAACGCACTGAAGGCCATTTTGAAAATAAATTTTACAAAAACTAAATTTGTTTAAAATACAATTTTTTTAAAAAAAGCCTTGACAATAGTTTTGATCTTAAAGCCAATTGAACGGGAAAGACAATTATTTTTAATTTTTTTTTGGATTTTTTTCTAAATTTTACAAATGATTGATTGTTAAACAATTAGTTGAGAATGTCATTGTACTTCTGTATAAGTAGGAATTTTGTGGTATTTTTGATGACAGCTTTAACAAAAAGAACTGAGTCATTTATCACTTGAGCCAAAAAAGTTTGTGTCTTAAGTCTTTTGTTTAGAAGGTAGAGAAGCGTGTGTTCATTTAACTTAAACATAACTTAAACTTTAATTCCCTTTAATGCTTAAATTTTCCATCTTTTGTTTTTGTTTAACTAAATCATTATTTCCTTGAAAATTTAAATCATTTTTTAAATTATTTATATAATTATTTGGTTTAAATATCATTTAATTTTTTCATTCAACATAAAGTTAATTGTGTGTAACAACATTTTGTTTGTTTTTTGTTTTTCAACTATTTGCAAAACCTTGACAGTGATTTTGTTTTACAACTTGTTTTGTAGAATATTTTTTTCATAATTATTTTTTTTTTTCTTTGTTAATTAACATTTTATTTACACCTGTTCTATGCCAAATATTGTTTTAAAGAATTTTTAATAGTTCGTGTTTTTTTAATGAAGGTTATTATTAAGGCGCCAAAGTGTCTGTTAAATGTTTAAATTATACTCGTTTGAAAAGTTGTAAATTATTTAATATGAAAATTAAACGGTTTTTGTGTTCGCAAACTTAAATAAAAAAATTAAATTAAATATTAATTTTTAACATCCGCTGTGAGTAAAAAATCTCATACAAAACTATTTTAGATCTTCCACAGAAATAAGTTATTTAAACTATCATATTTTAAACATCAGGATGAAATGTGCGCATATGTAATAACTACATCGTGCAGAAGAGCCATAAGAGACTCGAATGTGATTTAATATTTCAAAAAAACTAACATACTTCAAACAAATGATCAATCAACTATAGATTGATCTATAGTCAAAACTATAGATTGATCTATAGTCAAGATTATAGATTAATCTATATTTAAGGCTATAGATTGATCTATAGTCAAGACTATAGATTGATCTATAGTCAAGATTATAAATTGATCTATAGTCAAGACTATAGATATATCTATAGTCAAGACTATAGATTAATCTATAGTCAAGACTATAGATTGATCTATTGTTCAAGACTATAGATTGATCTATAGTCAAGACTATAGATTGATCTATAGTCAAGACTATAGATTGATCTATAGTCAATACTATAGATCGATCTATAGTCAAGACTATAGATTGATCTATAGTCAAGACTATAGATTGATCTATAGTCAAGACTATAGATTGATCTATAGTCAAAACTATAGATTGATCTATAGTCAAAACTATAGATTGATCTATAGTCAAAACTATAGATTGATCTATAGTCAAGACTATAGATAGATCAATAGTCAAGACCATAGATTTATCTTTAATCAAGACTATAGATTAATCTATAGACAAGACTACAGATTGATCTATAGTCAAGACTATAGATTGATCTATAATCAAGACTATAGATTGATCTATAGTCAAGACTATAGATTGATCTGTAGTTAAGACTATAGATTGATCTGTAGTCAAGACTATAGACTGATCTATAGTCAAGACTATAGATTGATCTATAGTCAAGACTATAAATTCATCTATAGTTAAGATTATAGATTGATCTATATTCAAAACTATAAATTGGTCTTTAGTCAAAACTGTAGACTAATCTATTGTCAAGACTATAGACAG
This sequence comes from Lucilia cuprina, assembly GCF_022045245.1. Taxonomy (NCBI): domain Eukaryota; kingdom Metazoa; phylum Arthropoda; class Insecta; order Diptera; family Calliphoridae; genus Lucilia; species Lucilia cuprina. The sequence continues at coordinate 10,099,179 of NC_060951.1, forward strand.
ATCTGTAGTCAAGAATATAGATTGATCTATAGTCAAAACTATAGATTGATCTATAGTCAAGACTATAGATTGATTTATAGTCAAGACTATAGATTGATCTATAGTCAAGACTATAGATTGATCTATAGTCAAGACTATAGATTGCCCTATAGTCAAGACTATAGATTAATCTATATAGATTGATCTATAGTCAAAACTATAAATTGATCTATAGTCAAGACTATAGACTGATCTATAGTCAAGACTATAGATTGATCTATAGTCAAGACTATAGATGGATCTATAGTGAAGACTATAGACTGATCTATAGTCAAGACTATATACTGATCTGTAATCAAGACTATAGATTGATTAGTTAGTCAAGACTACAGATTGATAAGTCAGTCAAGACTATAGTTACGTAGTTAGTGGTTTAGTTAGTTAGTTAGTTGGTTAGTTGGTTAGTTAGTTAGTTAATTAGTTAGTTAGTTAGTTAGTTAGTCAGTTATCTAGTTTATTTAGTCTATAGTTAAGATAATAGATTGATCTATATTCAAAACTATTGATTGGTCTTTAGTCAACACTGTAGACTAATCTATTGTCAAGACTATAGACAGATCTGTAGTCAAAAATATAGATTGATTTGTAGTCAACACTAAAGATTGATCTATAGTCAAGACTATAGATGATCTATAGTCAAGACTATAAATTCATCTATAGTTAAGATTATAGATTGATCTATAGTCAAGATTATAGATTGACCTATAGTCAAGACTATAGATTGATCTATAGTCAAGATTATAGATTGACCTATAGTCAAGACTATAGATTGATCTATAGTCAAAACAATAGATTGATCTATAGTCAAGACTATAGACTGATCTATAGTCAAGACTATAGATTGATTTATAGTCAAGACTATAGATTGATCTATAGTCAAGATTATAGATTGACCTATAGTCAAGACTATAGATTGATCTATAGTCAAAACAATAGATTGATCTATAGTCAAGACTATAGACTGATCTATAGTCAAGACTATAGACTGATCTATAGTCAAGACTATAGATTGATCTGTAGTCAAGACTATAGATTGATTAGTTAGTCAAGACTATAGTTACGTAGTTAGCTAGTTAGTTAGTTATTTAGTTAGTTATTTCATGATTCTTGTAGATTTAGTTTTTCGGTTAGTTTGATGATGAATTAATTTGTTTGGTTCAAATTGTTACTTCGTTTAATGATATAATGGAATAAACTATTTAAATTAACAACAATTCATAAATTATTTAATACATACTTTTATAATAATTAATTTAAATTTAACCTTTTTTTTACATCCTCACGAAAACTTACGTTTTCTTTTAAGTTGAAATTAAACAAAAAATAGTTAAAATATTATTAGGCGATATTAAAAGACGACCTCAAGAGCTAATGAAAAAAGTTAGTTGTCTTAAAAAATTTAATAAAATATGTTTTTAATACATTTTTAAAGTTTAAAACCTGTTAAAAAAATGTAAATTTTTCACAGTAAAAAATTTACAAATTAAGATGAAAATCTTTAAAATATATTTTTAATATATTAAATATACAAATTATTATAAACAATTAACACTACTAAAATGAAAACTAAAAGATAACCTTTTTTATAAACTTTTTAAATATTGAATTAAAATTTGACATTTTACGGTAATAAACTTTACAACTAAATAACTATAGTTAATAAATTAATTAACAAATTGTTTATTACATAAAATATATATTATCTAATACATGACCTCTCTAGAAAATTAACTGCTAATATAAGTATGAACGCTTAGCAAAAAAAATATAAATTAAAATAACTGCTTAACACTTTATTAACTGTTGCGCACGTTCAAACTAAAATCTTGACTTGATCTATATTCAAGATTATAAATTAATCTACAGTCAAGACTATAGATTGATCTATAGTCAAGACTATAGATTGATCTATAGTCCAGACTATAGATTGACCTATAGTCCAGACTATAGATTGATCTATAGTCCAGACTATAGATTGATCTATAGCCCAGACTATAGCTTGATCTATAGTCCAGACTATAAACTGATTGATAGTCAAGACTATAGATTGATCTATAGTCAATACTATAGATTGATCTATAGTCAAGACTATAAATTGAACTATAGTCAATACTATAGATTGATCTATAGTCAAGACTATAGATTGATCTACAGTCAAGACTATAGATTGATCTATAGTCAAGACTATAAATTGAACTATAGTCAATACTATAGATTGATCTATAGTCAAGACTTAAGACCGATCTATAGTCAAGACTTAAGATCGATCTATAGTCAATACTATAGATTGATCTATAGTCAAGACTATAGATTGATCTATAGTCAAGACTATAGATTGATCTATAGTCAAGACTATAGATTTATCTATAGTGAAAACTATAAATTGATCCATAGTCAAGACTATAGATTTATCTATAGTGAAAACTATAAATTGATCCATAGTCAAGACTATAGATTGATCTATAGTCAATACCATAGATTGATCTGTAGTCAATACTGTAGATTGATCTATAGTCAAGAATATAGATTGATCAATAGTCAAGACTATTGATTGATCTATAGTCAAGACTATGGATTGATTTATAGCCAAGGCTATATATTGACCTATAGTCAAGAATATAGATTGATCTATAGTCAAAACTATATATTGATCTATAGTCAAAACTATAGATTGATCTATAGTCCAGACTATAGATTGATCTATAGTCCAGACTATAGATTGAACTATAAAAAAGACTATAGATTGATCTATAGTCAAGACTATATATTGATCTATAGTCAAGACTATAGATTGATCTTTAGACAAGACTATAGATTGATCTATAGTCAAAACTATTGATTGATCTATAGTCCAGACTATAGATTGATCTATAGTCCAGACTATAGATTGATCTATAGTCAAGACTATAGAGTGATCTATAGTCAAGACTACAGATTGATCTATAGTCAAGACTTTAGATTGATCTATAGTCAAGACTATAGATTGATCTATAGTCAAGACTATAGATTGATCTATAGTCAAGACTATAGATTGATCTATAGCCAAGACTTTAGATTGATCTATAGTCAAGATTATAGATTGATCTATAGTCAAGACTATGTATGATATAATCATCTCTCCAATCTAACCTGTTAATAATGAAAAATCTGAAATATTAACAAATTTGGAGCATTGAACTAACCTACACTGTGTTCTACAGCACTAAAACAAAACCAGCGATGAGTTTTATTATTTCATTTTATTATTTTCTTTAACTGTCATTTACACCTTCGTGTATAATACAAAAAAAAAATTTTTTTGTATAAATCTTTCTTGGCCACATTTGTTGTTATTTACAATCAATATATGAATTAAATTGTTAAGAAAAAACAAATTGATATGAAAAACAACGGCATTTCAATATGAATGCATTTCATTCATAAATAAAATACAGTGATAGATAATAATGAATTAAAAATGCAAATGAGGGCATAAACACACAGTCATACAGAAAATGGGTGGATATTGTTGAAAAGAAAATTGTTTATAATAAAAGAAACTATAATAAGAAAGATATTATAAAATAGAAAGCATTGTTGTTTTAGAATTCTATTCTATAAACATTTATCAAAGGCTTATAGCACAGAATTTTCCATGAACATTTGATTTATAAACCTTTAATAAAATTTTATAAATAAGACCCTCAGAAGTGTTTGGACTTAATTTGTTAACTATTTTTAAAATTCAAAACTTGAAAAGATAAAACAAGATATTTTTAAGTATAATTAAACAGATAAATTTTAAAACTCAAAACATAAAAAAAAGAAAGTGCAGTTGTCTTATAAAAATTATATTTGAATATTTAAGAGTTTAGGCTGCATTTTTTATTTAGAGGTTAAAAAGTTTATGTTTAAAGCTAATTTGTGTTATTAAGGTTCTTGATTAATTTAACCTTTAAAGTTTACTTTTTAGGGGGAATATTAATAACGTGACCTAAAAATCTTTAAAATATGTAAACATGGTCATATTAACATAAATTAAAAAAAATTTGGATAACTTCGTCTACTGCACTGACCTTGTCTTGTGTTGTTTTAAAAAATTTAAGAAAATAATTAAAATTTGTCATCTGTGTTTTTCCCCTCTTAATATCTACTTGACGCTTTTAAAAACATTTAGCTTTATTTTCATGAAATTTCTTAAACTTGAGAAGGGGAATAGAAATTAATTTTTGTTTGTTTTCAATTTGTATGGAATTTTTTTCAGTTTTTTGATGGGCGCACATGTTAAACTATATTTTCATTTAATTTTGAAGGTGCTCGAGCACAACAAATTAATAACATGGCACTGAAGCATAACAAAATTTCTTACAATTTATGTTGTTCTGTGCAATTAACTAATTTTCACATAACTCAATCAATGTGTGTGTGTGTGTGTGTCTGACTAGTTTGCACATTGCTCCTATAGTCATACTGATGCAACAATGTTGTGAAAATTAATGTAAAAAGAAAGAAAAACCAAACAATTGTAAAAGAAAACAATCAATAATTTAATAGCACTGGAAAAAAAAACGAAAGACTTAAGAAAGAAACTTGTTAGAAATAACAAACAAACAATAGGTTGAGTGTGACTGTTAGAGTGTGAGTGTTGAGAATTGAGTGATTTTTTTTGTTTATTGTATTTTGTTTTCAAACTGCAGCTGAAAAATATAAACAAATATCAAGAATGAAATTGTAAACAATAACAAAGTGAAGTTAGGAAGTGTCAAAACTGGTTTAAAAAGTTAAAAGTTTAATAATATTTGTTTATACTTTTTGTTTAGTTTAAAGATATAAAAACAAAGCAATAAATACCAACCTACATAACTATAAAGACTATGGACAGACAGACAGATTACAGGCTAATCTCCACTCTACACTATAAACTGATCAGTTGTTAAGACAATAAACTACATTATTGTCAAGACTAAAGACTGATCTATACACAAAATTATAGACTTTACTTAGTACAGACTATAGACAGATCTTCAGAGTGCAGACTATAGACTAATGAATAGTTTAGACAATAGAATGATCTATGGTCAAGAATATAGAATGATCAATAGTCCAGACTATGGACTGATCTATAGTCCAGACTATAGACTGATCTAAAGTCGAGACTATAGACTGATCTAAAGTCGAGACTATAGACTGATCAATAGTCCAGACTATAGACTGATCTATAGTTCAGACTATAGACCGATCTATAGTCCAGACTATAGACTGATCTATAGTCCAGACTATAGACTGATCTATAGCCAAGACTGTAGACTGATCTATAGTCCAGACTATAATCTGATCTATAGTCCAGACTATAGACTGATCTATAGTCCAGACTATAGACTGATCTATAGTCCAGACTATAGACTGATCTATAGTCCAGGCTATAGTCTGATCTATAGTCCAGACTATAGACTGATCTATAGTCCAGACTATAGACTGATCTATAGTCCAGACTATAGAATGATCTATGGTCAAGAATATAGAATGATCAATAGTCCAGACTATGGACTGATCTATAGTCCAGACTATAGACTGATCTATAGTCCAGACTATAGACTGATCTATAGTTCAGACTATAGACTGATCTATAGTTCAGACTATAGACTGATCTATAGTCCCGACTATAGACTGATCTATAGTCCAGACTGTAGACTGATCTATAGTCCAGACTATAGACTGATCTATAGTCCAGACTATAGACTGATCTATAGTTCAGACTATAGAATGATCTATAGTCCAGACTATAGACTGATCTATAGTCCAGACTATAGACTGATCTATAGTCCAGACTATAGACTGATCTATAGTCCAGGCTATAGTCTGATCTATAGTCCAGACTATAGACTGATCTATAGTCCAGACTATAGACTGATCTATAGTCCAGACTATAGACTGATCTATAGTCCAGACTATAGTCTGATCTATAGTCCAGACTATAGACTGATCTATAGTCCAGACTATAGACTGATCTATAGTCCAGACTATAGACTGATCTATAGTCCAGACTATAGACTGATCTATAGTCCAGACTATAGACTGATCTATAGTCCAGACTATAGACTGATCTATAGTCCAGACTATAGACTGATCTATAGTCCAGACTATAGACTAACCTATAGTCCAGACTATAGACTGATCTATAGTTCAGACTATAGACTGATCTATAGTCCAGACTATAGACTGATCTATAGTCCAGACTATAGACTGATCTATAGTCCAGACTATAGACTGATCTATAGTCCAGACTATAGACTGATCTATAGTCCAGACTATAGACTGATCTATAGTCCAGACTATAGACTGATCTATAGTCTAGACTATAGACTGATCTATAGTCCAGACTATAGACTGAGCTATAGTCCAGACTATAGACTGATCTATAGTCCAGACTATAAACTGATCTATAGTCCAGACTATAGACTGATCTATAGTCCAGACTATAGACTGATCTATAGTCCAGACTATAGTCTGATCTATAGTCCAGACTATAGACTGATCTATAGTCCAGACTATAGTCTGATCTATAGTCCAGACTATAGACTGATCTATAGTCCAGACTATAGACTGATCTATAGTCCAGACTATAGACTGATCTATAGTCCAGACTATAGACTGATCTATAGTCCAGACTATAGACTGATCTATAGTCCAGACTATAGACTGATCTATAGTCCAGTCTATAGACTGATCTATAGTCCAGACTATAGACTGAGCTATAGTCCAGACTATAAACTGATCTATAGTCCAGACTATAGAGTAATCTATAGCCAAGACTATTAATAGATCTGTAGTCATGGCTACACACTGTTATGTTCGATAGTCAGGATGTTCGATAGTCAAAACAATAGGCTAATCTACCTTTAAAACATCCTTGATTGACACAGAAAAAGATAATTAAACCATCAATAATGTTGCAAAGAAATATCAAAAACCCATTGACCTACTTATTGCTGAATTTTACCGGTTTTTCGCTGTATGTTTTACTAAAAACATTTTCAAAACCATAATTATTGAATGCTGTTTATATGAGAGTAAGTTAGTAAAAGAAGTTTTTTAACTAAAAAGTTATTTTGGTTTTCCGCTTGATTGCCTTGTTTTTGGTAAACACATGTTTTGTTTTTAATTTAATATTAAGAAAAAAATAAAAAGTTGTAAAATGTTTATATTTTGCACGTTGCTAATTGTAAACATTCATAAAATTGAGTACTTTGCTAGTTGAGTGGAGTACGAGTTTTAGCTTAAGATTTACTCTTAAAAATGCTTTTAAATGAGAGTTTTTAAGACTTGTTTTTAATGATTTTTTTTTTTTGCTAAATGTTGTAATGTTTTTAAAAATTATTTAGCAACCGGCCATTAATAATAGAACCACTTGAAATGTACTTAAATTTAGTTTTGATTTTGAATATTAAAGTTTTAAGGATATTTGTGTAATGAATTGTGAAAAACTTCTTTCTTTTCTGAAGACGAGTTACATGCTTCATTACACAAGTGTTGCAGGATGCAGTTTCTTAGAAATTCTGTGATTCACAGGCAAGGAATTAAACTGAACTATAGTCAAGCTAATCGACTTCGAGCCTTTACTAGAGATCAGTAGATACTTGTCTATAAATCCACAGGCAAGGAATTATACTGATCTACAGTAGAGACTGTGAATCAACCTATAGTTTTGATACAGATCACTCTAGAGTTTTGACTACAGATTAGTCTGAAGTATATATACATGTAGACTATGGATCACTCTATAGTGTGATGATATCTTGACTATCGATCATTCAATAGTCTTAGCATTAGATCTATCTATTTCATTGACTACAAATCAGTGAATATTCCTAAGTCTTGACTATAGATCAGACAATAGTCTTTACTATAATTCTAATCATGACTATAGATCACTCTATAGTCTTGAATTCAGATCATTCTTAATCTATGATCGTGATCATTATATAACCTTGTCTATAGATCATTGAATAGTCTTTAGCTAATTGTAATCATGACTATAGATCTTTCTATAGTCTTGACTTCAGATCATTCTTTGGTCTATGATCGTGATCATTATATAGTGCTAGCTAAAAATCAGTCTATAGTTTTAACTGTAGATCAGATCATAGTCTTTACTATAGATCAGTCTATAGCTCATTTCAACCATGACTATAGATCATTCTTAAGTCTTGACTATAGTTCAGTTTATAGTCTTTGCCATAGATCTCAAGTCTAAAGTCTTGACTACAGATCAGTCTATAGTTTTGGATATTGATTTGTCTATAGACTTGAATATATTTCAGTTTATGGCCTTAATTATAGATCAGTCTATTGTCTTGACTATAGATCTGTCTATTGTCTTGACTATAGATCAGTCTTTAGTCGGTAATTATAGAGCAATCTATATTGTTTTTTATAGATCATTCTACAGTCGCAACTTTAGATCAGTCCATAGTCTTCACTATAGTTTTGTTTATAAATCTAATAAATAAAATAAAAAATAAATATATATTTTCTTTAATTCCAGAACACAACCCCAGAATACCGCCTGTCAAGCTATGAAAGACAAAAGATGCTGTTGGACTAGAGGCAAAGTTATTGGAGGCAGTTCTGTGCTCAATACCATGTTATATATCAGAGGCAATAAAAGAGATTTCGATCAGTGGGCATCGTTTGGTAATCCAGGCTGGAGTTATGAAGATGTCTTGCCTTACTTCCGTAAATCGGAAGATCAAAGAAATCCCTACTTGGCCAAAAATAAAAGATATCATGGCACGGGTAAGTAGTAATTGTAATATTATTTCCTTAACTTATACTAATATGAGACAATTTCTATTATTAAGGTGGTTTATGGACTGTACAAGATGCTCCCTATAATACACCCTTGGGACCAGCCTTTTTACAAGCTGGTGAAGAAATGGGTTATGATATTGTCGATGTTAATGGTGAACAACAGACCGGTTTTGCTTTCTATCAATTTAATATGAGACGTGGATCACGCAGCTCCACAGCTAAATCTTTCTTGAGACCAGCACGTTTAAGGAAAAATCTTCATGTTGCTTTATTTTCTCATGTTACCAAAGTCTTGACTCATCCTCAGACCAAAAGAGCTACGGGAGTACAATTTATACGTAATGGCAAATTACAGACGGTTTATGCCACTAGAGAAGTTATTTTATCAGCTGGAGCTATAGGCTCGCCACATCTAATGATGTTATCGGGTATAGGACCTGCGGATGAGCTACAAAGAGTAGGTTTACCTTTGGTACATCATTTGCCTGGTGTGGGTCAAAATCTACAGGATCATATTGCTGTAGGTGGCATAGCTTTTCTTATCGATTATCCCATATCGATAGTAATGAAGAGAATGGTTAATATTAACACAGCCCTGCGTTATGCTATAACCGAGGATGGGCCCTTAACCTCTAGTGTGGGTTTAGAGGCGGTGGCTTTTATTAATACCAAATATGCTAATGCTAGTGATGATTGGCCTGATATGAGTTTTATGATGACTTCAGCTTCCGTTATGTCAGATGGTGGTTCTCAAGTTAAGGTGGCCCATGGTTTAACTGATGAATTCTATAATGAAATGTACAGTGAAGTTAGTAATCGTGATGTTTTCGGTATATTCCCCATGATGTTGAGGCCAAAGAGTAAAGGTTTTATTAAGCTGGCGTCCAAGAATCCTCTACGTTATCCCCTGCTCTATCACAACTATCTAACACATCCCGATGATGTTAATGTCTTAAGAGAAGGTGTTAAAGCGGCTGTAGCCATGGGTGAAACTCAGGCTTTGAAAAGATTTGGAGCACGATTTTGGTCTAAACAATTGCCAAATTGTCGACATTTACCTCACTTTACCGATGAGTATTGGAATTGTGCTATACGCCAGTATACCATGACTATTTATCACATGTCGGGCACTGCCAAAATGGGTCCACCCACCGATCCCTGGGCTGTAGTAGATCCTCAACTTAGAGTGTATGGTATTCCCGGCTTAAGAGTCATAGATGCCAGTATTATGCCCGCCATCACCAATGGCAATATTCACGCACCTGTGGTTATGATTGCCGAAAAGGGTGCCGATATGATTAAAGAACTTTGGCTTGGTTCTTCGCAATATCGCGTAAGGCGTAGTGCTGAAGACAAGCCCGATATTTGCAATATAACCGATACCTCAAATAGTAGTTTAGGTCTAAATAATTTGGACGACATCTCGTAGCAAGTGTGTTCATAATTTAGTTACTGTTTTCCCAAATAATATTTAGTTAGTTTATTAATTAATTTGTTTTAAATTTGATATTTATTGAATTGAAATTTTTACGAATTTTTTTTGTAAGCAGTTTTGTATGATTTTTTATTTGTTCGGTTACCAGTGAGTTGTTTTCTTATAAAAGTTTTGTTAATTTTTTTGTTTCTAGTTTTATTTAATTTTTTTTTAAATATTTGTAAATATTTCAGTCACTTAATGTTACAAAACGTAATTTCTAAGTAATTTTTATTTAATTTTAAGTTTATTTTTTAACGAAAAAATAAAGAAAAATAAATTTTTAATTTAAATAATAAAAAATAAAGAATTTTTACTTTTATTGGAATTAAAATGTTTTTCATCAGAACTCTAACTAACTACCTAACTAACTAAGTAACTTAGTAACTAAGTAACTAAGTAACTAAGTAACTAAGTAACTAAGTAACTAAGTAACTAAGTATCTAACTAACTAACTAACTAGGTTAGTTCACGTGGTACTTCACTATGAGCGAACTGTCAAGTAGAATCGAAGAGACTCCGTTTTAAACAACTAACTAACTAAACTGGTCTCCGGTAGGTTATTGTGGCCTTCGGAAGGTTGGTGGTTAGTGTTCTAGTCTGGTAGACCGGAGGTGGTGGATTCAATTCCCACCTGAGGTTCTTTTTTATCAGAAATATAAGTTTTAGGTGTAGGACACTTAGAGTGATTCAAAGCCATTAGAAACGCAAAATTTTTCACCTTAAGACTAGTGATAATATGATAATTTGTGTATATTTTGTTATTGATTATAGTTTTTATTACGGAAGAATGATCAATCTATAATTCGAATGATATTTCTATTGTAATCTAGTTAAGTTGGCAGGGCGTGGAATATCTAAGTGGTTTCTTGATGTATATAACAAATTGATATGAGCCTTTTTCAAATATAACATATAAATGAATGGAGTAAATATTGGGTACACCCTGTTAAAATGATTAGCAAAGGCATAAACCATTCACAGAAACTTACCATACTAAGCAAGTTCACCATATAATAACTTGTGGAAAAAAGCTTACCTAAAATGAAAGGCACAAAAAGAGATTAAATTAACAATGCTGTCAATGTTGTTAAAGTCGAATTGATAAATATGAATTACTTAATGGATGATATTGACATATTATTTTTTTAAACTACGAGATGTGTGTACAACTGTTAATAGATATATCATATAACTATTACACTATACTATAGATTAGACTATAAAATAGCCTATAGACTAGACTAGATTATAGATTACACTAAGGGTTCAAATAACTATAGGCAATATTATAGACCGTAGACTAGACCATAGATAAGACGATAGGCTAGACTATAGACTAGACTCTTGATTAGACTATAGACTAGCCACAAAAAGAGATTTAATAGATTATAGAGTAGACTAGACTATAGAATAGACAATAGACTAGACTATAGACTAGACTATAGACTAGACTATAGACTAGACTATAGACTAGACTATAGACTAGACTATAGACTAGACTGTAGACTAGACTATAGACTAGACTATAGACTAGACTATAGACTAGACTATAGACTAGACTATAGACTAGACTATAGACTAGACTATAGACTAGACTATAGACTAGACTATAGACTAGTTCTTTGTTCCAGTTCTTTGAGTTCTTCGCTATTGCTGAATGTGTAAAATCGTGTAGATTAAAAGTAGATCCGCAAAAATCTAACGGGGTGTCCCAAATGTAGAACAAGTCTACTAAATTGGGGAAAGTTTTTTTTGGAATATCGATTTAAAATTAAAAATAAGAAAATAATTAGTCCATGATTGGGATTTCTATGCCTAACACGCAATATTTATATATATTGTTCTGCGGGAAATATTTTACAATTTTTCCGCTACAGCGATTTAAATAGAACTGATTTTGAAAAAAAAAAAAAAAAACATACATCTTGACATTAACAAATGTTCTTTTTATGAAAATATATAAAATCATAAATTTCAAAGTATTTTTGTTCTATATTTCTTTCTTAATTATTAATACAAACTGCAATCTGAACCCATAATAAATTGTAGTCTAAATGATTAAAATCTATTACAACTGATAGAAATTAAAGATTCATTTTTACGCCACAGTGCACTAAACAAGAGCGTTAACTGACTTTTAGTTGGTGCAACTAAAGTAATATTATAAATAGTTTTAGAATTAATATTAAACATTTTAACAATTACTTTGTTGCTTTTAAAGAAAAAGGTAGTGGAATTTTTATGGTTTTAAACAATTGCTTAAAAAAAAGCTAAATAATAGATTTTAAAATTGTTTTAAATGTTTTTAGCCTTGAGCAGTTAATTGCATGTGTTTTAGCTGTAAAATTTGAATTTAAAATTATTTTAAAATAATTTTTATAAAACATATAATTATGAAAATTAAAATATAGATTTCCTATAATAGAAATAATTTGAAAATTATTACAACGAGAAATATGTGGAAAATACCGAACACATGTATTATGTTGTTAAAAGCGGGAAATATTTAGTTGTTGGTATTAAATATTCTAAGCACAACTAAAATTATCACTTGCTTGTCTCAAAAAATGTTTCGCATATCTGTTAAAAAGGAATTTAACGAATAGGGATGACATTTGTGCCGATTTCCAATGAATATAAACGAATCGTAAAGGCATTTATGTTGATTTCCAATATATTTCTTGCTTAAAGCGGGAAATATTTAGTTATTGCAATCAACAAAAAGCACAGCAAAAATGATCAACTGCTTTCGTTGTTTGTCTTAAAAAAATGCTTCATAAATCAGTTAAAAACGAACTTAACTCCGAAAGGCATTTATGTTGACTTCCATTGTATTTTGTTGCTTAAGATGCCAAATATTTAGTTGTTGCAATCAAATAATGTAAGTACAACTAAAATGATTAGTTGTTTGCGTTGTTTGTTAAAAAAAACTTTATAAATTGAATTGAAAAACTAAATAAACGAATTGGAAAGGGAATAATGTCGATTTCCCATGTATTATGTTGCTTAAGGTGGTAAATATTAAGTTATCGCAATTAAATATTGTAAGCATAATAATAATGATCAGTTGCTTGCCTTGTTTGTCTCAAAAAAACGAAATAAACGAATTAGAAAGAGAAAAATTTCAATTTCCTATGTATTATGATGCTGGAGGCAGAAAATATTTAGTTGTTGCAATCAAATATTGTAAGCAGAACTATAATTATCTTCTAATTGTGTTTGTTTCAAAAAACTTTGTAAATCGGCGTGAAAAAGAATTTAACGAATCCGATAGGAACAAACGTCGATTTGAAATGTATTTTTTTGCTTAAAGCGGAAAATATTTAGTTGTGGCAATCAAATATTGTAAGCACAACTATAATTGCATTGTTTGTCTCAAGAAAAGCTTCGTTTATCGGTTTGAAAAAGAAATTAAACGAATCGAAAAGGAATGAACATCGATTTTCAAAGCATTTCCATTCCATTTTTAATTTCTTCTTACCAAAGTAATAATCCGCCCCCTTAATATATACACACAACGTTCCATGCAGAATAACTAAAAACTAATTGAATTTATTAGATACGCAACGTAAAGTTTAACATTATATTAGTTGTACAATATTTTATTAATTAAGAAAATATATATATAAATTAAAATCTTAGACTGCAATTAGGTTTTTCAACTCTTTTAGTAAAGTTAATTTTATAATAATAATATGTAACTAAAATTGAATTCGTACATGTTTCTTTGGTAGTCTGAGGTTACTGAGTGTAATCAATTTAAAAACAAATTTTATTAAATGTAATTGTTTATGTTAAACATTTGTTTACAAGCGTAATTGTACTTTAAGAAATTGTTGTAGCTACACTTAGGGAAATCGTTTATAGAAGTTCATATTTTCGGAAGAGCTATGGTGTTAGAGTTACTTTTAGTTGGTAAAGGGAGTTGCTTAAGATTTTTCTTAAGCAACTCCCTTTAGAATCACTTTAGATATCGGATATCTTTGAGACTAGATATCAGAGAATCAGCAAATTAGTGTTTTGAAGTTTGAAGTAAAGTATTCTTTAACATCACTGCACTAAGATCAGAATCAACTAGGTAAATTTTATTTCAAAAATCATTATCATCCTACAATACGTATTCTTTCAAGGGAGGATAATTTGTAACTGTCCAAAGACTCCTGATTGCTGATTTCTTCCTTAGCCCGTCTTTGGATGATTCTTCCTCCTAAACAAGGATGTTTCTAACTCATATTGATCGTAGTTCTCTTCTGCTAATTACTACTCACCCAAAGCAAAAGTATCACTTAGCAAATTTCGAAAATCAAATAGGGGCCTTCGGTCCTTAGTAAGCATTTAAGAGAAGACCACAGATCTAAAGCTACTATGACCTTCTCCTAGACTTATGAGACAGCATGAATAGACAACGCATTCAACACTTATTTGATATGAGAAGATTTAACCAATACTCATGTAAATTTTCATGCCGCTTAATGCATTGAACGACAGGATGTCTGTGGTCCTGGCAGCGAAAATTTATTAAAACTGAGTTTGAAGATCTCTATAGGGAGGCTCAGCACTAAAAGATTGAAGAAAATACAAGCGTGCATCGCAACATCTGCTTCTGTATAAGTATGTATGCGTTAATACGGGCACACAGATAGCTTTAGCCTTCGCCTCGTTTCGGCATTGTTTTCGGTTGGGTTTCCCCCCTAGGGCATGTTAACATAGTGAAAGTTCACCATCTTTGTTTTATTGCAATCCCGAGGAAAAGAAGTGCTACATGTACCTCTAATCTGCCGGGACTATAAATTGACATTGTTTTCATATGGGTTAATTAATCAATAACTTCCCCCCTAGGGCATTTTATCATAATGAAAGTTCTCCATCTTGGTTATATTGTAATCCCGAGGAAAAGAAGTGCTGCCGGGATTATAAATTGGTTATTATCAAATGTATCATCGGCCTTTCCGTGTTATTGGTGAGGTCCCTGTGGTTTAACTACAAATCCAAGAATTTTAATTAAAGGTTTGATGTAGGGCAAAGTCTATAATTTGGAATATGTTGATGCTGTTCCTCCACAAAGGAGTGACGGTGGGACTTAGCATTGATAATGAGTTTGTGTTAAGTGTATATATATTATACCGAATGGCTGTATGGGTATGCGGAACTAACCCACCCGTAATGGTTGACACTTGTTTTTTTTTACAAGATTTACAAAATGTGGAAAACATCACATAAGAGACTCTGTAAATGTTAAAGGATACACCTCTATATACTTTGTATGGCTTTCATAAATTGCAAGGATCGAATGCTATCATTTAATGTAAAGTAAAGGACAGGATCTTCTTAAAGCTTTCCTTTTAAAGACAAGGTAGTACTAAAACCAAATGATTGAATACAATTGTGTAGATATTTCGACTTAATCATGCTGGAGTTAAAAGCTTTGATTGATGCAAGACCTGGCACGGATCTACGGGAAGGAAAAGAGGAAATCTTTCCATCGCAAAAAACCGAACATTTTTCATACAAAATATAAAAATTGAGAAAAAAGGAAAATAGAACATAAGTAAACAAAATTCACTTCCCCAAACGCTTGAGCAGGATCCCCTCCTCTTCAAGGCTGTCGAAGTGAATACATAGGTAAAGTCGAATTTTCGAGTTCAGTTCCCCAATTCTTCTCGCATCTACATATATCGATGGTATATATCTCTGCCTGAAAGGCGGTGCAGGTGTCACGTAGTAGACTAGACAAGCAAAGATCCAATTTTTATGTGAATATTCATCAAACAACTGATCAGCACTTATCGAAGCAAGGTCTGTGCGCTACGTTTTTAAAATACAAACGGTCAAGGCCGACCATATAATACGCTACACCTTTTACAAAAATATAATGTGTTTAAGTTGCCATAATAAAGCATTTAAGTTGAATTTGTACCTTGCCTTAGATATACAAACTTAAGCCGATTATTGTTTATTGTTGAATAAAATTGTGGACATTTAAATGAAATTTTGATGGGGGGCTTTTCATAGGGCCTACGGTCATATTATTATGGAATTCGTGAGGGTCATCAAGTCTAGTATAGAACTTGGTTTTGGCAGCTTTTTGTCGAGATATGGATATATTAAACATAATTATGAACTTAAAAGTCCTATTCGGCGGGTTCAGTTGTATGTGGGCTAGGTGAAATAATGGACCAATATTAACCATTTTCAATAGGCTTCGTCTACGGTGCCATAAAAGATCATGTGCCAAATTTCATTGAATTATCTGTAAAATTGCGACCTGTAGTTTGATTACAAAGTTTAAAAGCCCTATTCGGGGGTTCAGTTGTATTGGGGCTAGGTAAAATAATGGACCGATGTAAACCACTTGCAACAGGATTCGTCTACGGTACCATAAATGATCATGTGCCAATCTGCAAAATTGCGACCTGTAGTTTGATTACAAAGTTTACAAGCCCTATTCGGCGGGTTAAGTTGTATGGGGGCTAGGTGAAATAATGGATCGATGTTAACCATTTTCAATAGGCTTCATCCCTGGGACACTAGAAATTCATGTACCAAATTACATTGAATTTTCTTCAAAATTGCGACCTGTAGTTTGATTACAAGGTTTACATGGAAGGACGGACATAGCTAAACCGACTCAGAAAATGATTATGAGCCGATTGGTATACTTTAAGGCGCAATATTATTGCGCCTTACAAACATCAGCACAAACCCAATATACGCTCTCCACACTAGAGTGTTGTAGGATATAACTATGGTAGTCTATGGTAGTATGTGTTTGAGTACCACTGGTGTAGTTTGATCGTGTTAGATTATGTTAGCGGCGCCATCAACCCTTGTCGGTCAATATTTGAACAATATCAGATTCGACACACAACATGCTTGTTTAACAGTGGGAACCGAAAAATCTTTAAACCAAAAAGTGGGACATGATCGAAATTTAAATTAAAAAAAATATATATTTTTTTGCTAAATTTCTAATGTTAAACATATTTTTCTCCCAGTGCAAACTTCTAAGTGTATAAATAAATGAATAACTAAAAACCGTTTTGTAAAATTATGAGGCATGTTATTTGAGCAAACATTAAACAAACAAAAACGCAACACAAACAAATATTTAATTAATTTAGAAAAAGATGGATAATAAAGTAATAAAATCTTATTGGTTGATTTTCAAAATTATAACACAACAATAAAAATAACAATAAAAACTTAAAAAACAAGTATGAAATTTTAATTCGTTAATAATTATGGGTTTCTTTTTGTTAAAGCTGTTGGTAGCTTTTTTAGCCGCCGATTAGGTACTGGAACAAATGCAATGGTAGATTTCAAAATAATTTGCAATTCATAATTACAGACAGAGTATTTAATAGATGGTTTAATAAATGAAAATTTGTAATTTATGGCTTTAAGTCAGCTTAAGAGTTTTTTAAATCGAAAAAACATTCGAGATTTTTAAAGATAATTTTTTTTTTGGAGATTTATCCAATGTCTGCACACCTGTGGTGTGTTAATAAAACAAACACCTTCTGGTTGGTATTTGAAGTATTTTTTTTTCTTCTCTATTTTTATTTGTAAAGTAATTAAGTGTAAATTACAACTTAAGGTGTAATAATTATTTATTAGTTAAGTTTAATTATAAAATCAACATCAAATTGAATGATATATTAGCTCAATGATCTTCTATTTTCAACTATTTTTTTTTTCTTTTTACGAGCAACAATAGAAATTCCAAAATTTTTTGTTAAATTATTCACAAAACTTTCCTTGTATTTGCTAAAAGAAACTGAAAGTTATATAACATCAACTTTTTCTCTTGTACTAACAAATACTCTGGCAACCTTTGCAATACATAGAGACCAACTTGAAAAGATTTTTATTTCCGGCATTTTCTGTAATTGAAACCAGTTTGCTGTTTATATTTACTTGCTTAAAACCCAATTTGATATGCCAATATACAACTTAAACTTTATTTTTAAATTTTCTTCTATACAAATATAAAAATTAACAAATATCTTGTTAACATTGTAATACTCTCTATACCACCTCGTATTTGGACTTTGCAACTTTGCATTAAAAAAAAAAAAAAAAAACAAAAAAACTCTGTTAACTTCTTTTACAATCTTTGTTCACATTAATGCACTTCATATGTTTATGTTTGCATCGAATTTCATAACATTGACATTGGCATTAAGCGACGATATTGCCTCCACTTCAATGGCGTCATGGTCAAACAAATTATTTACACTACATTGCAGTTTATGGTAATTTTACCATAAAATTAATTTTGTTTTTGCATTAAGATTCAGGTTTTCTATATTATGTTTAAAGATATTATCACTGCTAAAATTGAATAATTATTTTCTAATATTTTTTTTTCAATATTCGTTAACCACTCACGTAACTGCAGTTAAAACATTTGTTTTATAAAATTCATTAAATAAATGAAACGTCTTCGTTATTTTGACGAAAATTTATTATTGGATAACATGATATCTTACATTAAAAGTACTTATGTTGATGTTATTTATATGTTTATATTGATAATATTGTTTCATAATATTTACAAAAATTGTCTTTAATACAATGACACTGATAATCGGACTGATTTCATAAACAAAATTTTTAATATAACATAGAAAAGCGTAGTATTTACGAAGATTTTTCTTTAAGAGATTTAATAATGTTCCAGGTTTGAATACCCGACAAGTGCCCTTGATGGGAAAATGTTCACTGTTCCTTCTGAATTCATCTTAAAGCGCTCAACTGATCAATCAACACCATACAGTTCATCTATATATATAAAAATTAATGTGTTTTTATTTGTTTTTGGGTTAGTTTTTTTCTGAAGTCCATAGACGGCTAAATGACTGGACCGATTTTCTTGAAATTTTAAAAGTACCTTCCTATATATCTGGAATGAACTGAAGGCTACTTTTTATTTTAAAATTTCAAGTAGGCAAGGTACAGCGACTACTTATTAAACTATTAAAAGTGGAACATCTTGGAAACTGATAAAATTAGAGTCCTCAATCATTTTTGTCATCTTTAAGAATATTTTTGGACAAAATGGCCGGATTGACTATATTGGACGTGGCACCTTCCATATTAAGAAAATAATTAATTAGTATATCTCAGAAAATTTAACATTTAGAGCTTCAAATTTGGTTAGAGCTACATAAGTCTCAATATGATTAGTTATTATAAAAAGTGGGCGTACCTGCAGTAGGGGGCGTAACACTTCCCATATTAAATACACAAATTCGTTTATTTTGGAAACTATTGGAGTTAAAAGCTTTAAATTTTGCACGAAGAACTTTAACATCCATGTAAATATTTTGGGTAATAAATTAACGAACTTCCAATCGGGAGAGCGTACCTCCCATACATCAAAATATTTTACCTAAGAAAGTAATAGAACTAGATTCCTAAAACTTTGCACAAAGGACTTTCATATTCATCTGAACATTTTGGCGAAAAAAGCGGGCTTTCATCATGGGGTGGCTTGGAACCCTCACATGAATTATATAGAATAATTTGATACTGTAGAAGCTATAATAAGTAAAATTATTTTTAACGTTTGGAAATTGATTTCAACAGATACATAGACGGGCCGGTTATTTATATTGTGAAATTTACGAAAGGAACGAGAAAAGAGGTGCTGCCAATACCTCCAGTATGCCAAAACTATAAACTGGTGATGTTAATTCACTACTCAGACTTTCTTCGAAATGATTTGACATAATATCGAACAAGAGAACCACATAATAGGGTCAGTTGGTTGAGGTTCCTTGGGAATCCACGTAGCGGATGTGGTTCAAATCTAAATTCGCGGAAAGTAGTGTTTATAAGACTAATGCTCGATGAAATCTATATTTCGTGACCAATACGGTTGCCTCATGACAACAGACATCCCACAGAAGATTGGATGTGAGACTAAGCCTTTGAAATGAATTGGTTTTAAACGTATATTATAAAAAATTTGTGCACAAATCTTATCCGTCCGTATACATATGTAAATCGTTCCGATTTTGTTCTCTTATGAGTGTGTCGAAGGAATAGTGATGAATTTTCTAGTATGTTCAGAGAAATAACCTGAAATAACATTCCTGACTAACATTGATTGGAAGATTCTTAGGAATTACTGAAAAATAATTCATTTAGTTCCCTTTTTTCATGATAAGGAGCACACAACAGGCTCGATTGTGGCCTAGGTATATTTCTTCGGCTATGATGTAGTATACATTCTCCTATCAACCCAGCGTTACCATGTTTAGAGAAAGCTTTGTTTATAACAGAGAGTAAGTAAAAAGCCTTCAGGTTATTTAATGATTCGTACATCGGCCTACCGGTTATGACTCTAGGTACTATTGTCGGCTCAATAGAGACCAACCCATCTGCGAGGTTGTAAACGAAAGTCTTGATTTTGCATCTCGGAAGTTATAAAACGGGCCAGCAATGGTCAGAGGTTAGATATCTCAAGAATTTGAGTATAGTGCACATATACTGGAAAGTAAATTTCACCTGCAAGTGTGATACACAATGGGCGGTGTTGAGTAGTCGCAGAAGCTCATGCAGTGGTTGAAAAAGATTACTGTAAAATAAGGCCCACACGACAGGTGTTGGCCTTAATGTCAAGTGCTTCGACATTAATGCATACTCTTCTTACGAAGGTGAGGGGTATACAAAGATGAAACGATCATCATTATTCTGGTGATCGATTTAGCTATGTACCTATGTCCGTATATCTGTGTGTTATTTACATACATATATCTTCGGGGTGCATCAAAACAAGGGCTATTTGGTTGTGAAAATTTCAACTTTAAGGTCAAAATTCTGAAATCCCAAAGTCAATATCAAGTTTGGACAAACCATTGCAAAGAAACAACCACGGCCCCCGGATATAGATATTTTAGTAAAATACTTAAATATATAATTTTTGGTGTTTCCAATCCATTGATATATATAAAACGTCTACCATGTTATTTACTCAAAAAGAAAATTTGTTTTCTTAAATTTTCCAAATATCAAACGGATTAAAAGTAATAGGATACCCAAAGTGTTTGTGTCTTATAAACAAGTTCAAATTACTTGCATCTGATTTCGTTGTCATAACTAAAGAAAAATACAATGTTCAACTGACATTTACCAGCAATGACATTAAAATACAAAAGCAGAAAATATATGTACTTGCCTAAAATAAAATGCATGATAGCATGCATGCATGCAACAGTAACAAACTATAATCTATTTTGTTGTAATTTCTGGAAGTTGATTCCACATGGTTTCACACTCTGACAGTTTTTTTTTAAATATTTTTTTGCACAAAATTTATGGCAACATTTTGCCGCCAATTGTGTTGCAACACCAGTGTGCAATGATACACTTTGTGGCTGGCTAGTTAAAGCTGCTGTGAATGATATAGTTGCAGCAGCAAGCGCTGGTTTTACAACTTTCGTTTTCATTTTGTGGCATTTTTAAAACTTCTAGTTTTGTTTTGTTTTTTTTTTTTTTTTTTGAAGAAATTGAAAAGATAGCAACAATAAAAACAACATTAAAATCATGCTTAAATAATTGCAAAAATTACAAAACGTTGCATTTGTTTTAATAAATTAAACTTGGTATTTATGCAAATTTAGTGCCACCACATAAATCAAGTTGTGATAAAAATCTTTTGTTTATTTCAACTAAACTACAAATTATTTAACATGTTTGCAACAGGGTGTTTTTGCACCTACTTAAACATGTTTCCTGGAATTTTTTTTCGCGATTATCAGTTTTAATGGGTTTTGAAAGTGAAGGATATAAAGTCCTTAAACTTGATATTTATAGGTATTGTCAAGTAAAAGTAGATTACGTATGAAGATTAATAGTGCCGTGGGTGACTAAGATAAGATTTAAACTAAAGCTTTAGCGTTCACCCAACTTTCCATATTTTCTCTCTCCCTTATTAAATGTAAAATTTATGGAGTTTTATTAAGAAGATCTTTAGTATTAAGGAATTTGTAGAAACTAAATTTAGTAAAAAGATCATTAGTATGATCTCCGATAATGTGACCGATTTGCTCTGCTAGAGGTGATCACAATTAGTCCTCAGACACTGTGCCACGATTTAACGCTTTCATTTTTTAAATTCACCACACACTTTATTTTGATATACATCGATCATTTTTAATAAAAAGCATATCGCAGGATATTATCCTTTTGCGCATGTAATGACATCAAATTCTTAAAAATAACATATTTTTCTTTGAAAATAATGATTTACTGTAGCTCTAAATCGAGATAAATGTAAAAAGATCTTGCGTCCTATGAGTGCGAACTATATTTTAGCGAATCTTAGTGATTGTTATCTAATTAAACAGATGATGTGTCGTATGACATCGTATATAACATCAAACTAGTATCAATTTAGGTTGTACATAACAATTGTCCAATTCACAATCGATGTCGTATCTTTGTAGCATTGTATGTCATAAACATTTTTTCAATTTTTTTTAAACAAAAACAAATCAATAATAAAATGAATTACGACATACTACGATACAACCGTACAACACCGATTGTGAATTGGACAAATATATTTGAAATCCAAAAGACATTATGCGTCATCGTTGTATACGTTTGACTCTAGATTAGTCAATTTCTCTTCCAAAGCTGAAGTAAAAATAATGGAAAAGTTTAGCTATGTTCTTGGTTCAACAGTTACAGGGTTATGTTCTTGATTTAAGGAAGGCGGATGTCCTTTTTAATTATAATCACAGACGGTTAATAGAAGGGCATCCTGAGTATAATAGTTTACACTGCAACCGACAGACAGATAAACCATTCCGACCACTACTTCGATATGAAGATTAAATTATTACAAGATCATCAGGACAGAAGAGATAAGAAAGAAAAAAGAGCTCTGTTGGGAATATAATGTTCGTGAAATTATAGACTCTAGTTCCTTAACTTTCGTATTTAAAAGTATGAGGTAAAATTTTCATGAGTTAACAATTCGGAACAGAACATCAGTAGGATAAACTGAGGTATGACAGACTCTAGAAAACCGTTAGTGTCAGCAGTATTAAGGTAAGAGAGAGAGGCCGATTTCGAGAACTTACCACTTATGGTTTCTCCAATCCACTGAGTGAAAAAATTTTAGGCAAAAAGTACAAAAAGTGCGGTAAAACGTTCTTTTCTACTTCTGATGCTAGAATAAGAGGAGTATCATAGTTTTGGAAACAGAACATCATTACTATAAACTGTTCTGTGTTAGAGTCCACAAGACCGTTAGTGTCTCCAGTATGAAACAATATGAGATCAATTTTAAGAGCTTGTTAATCATTGTTCCCCAAAGCCTCTGAATGCATAAAACTTCAGGCTAGTTTTAGAAACTTAGGGAGAAAAAGGTAAAATAAAACATCCTTATCTGATTTTGATTGAACTAAAAAAATCCCTTATGTTCTTCTGACTCATGAGTAGAGGGAGTATTATTGTTGCTCGCATAAAACGAAGGTATTCACTGCAAAAACTTCCCAATTGGACCCATGTCATTGGTAAAACGAATGAATTCATTCCTAAACTACATGATTGGACCTATGTCTTTGGAATACCTGTAGTATGAAAGATTTAAATCTTTACTAGGCTATTAAGTGCTACCAACTTCTAAAGGAAAGAAATTGTTGAACTCCCAACATTTATGGTTTATCCCCAATAGGATAATATTAAGTCTATGCCAATGATAATGACCTTTTCTTTAATCCACTGAATATGGAGAAAGTCAAGCGGGGTCTAGCTATAATCTAGGATAGACATACATATAAGTTAATCACAGGTAGATCCTTGTCTACCTGGTAAACACATACTGATATACTGAATACGAAACCCGAGAAAGTTTGCTAAACAAAAACAGACATGTGAACATGACTAAACCTGTACTGCATAGCTGTATTGGATCAATTACGATAATGAAGTTATGATGCACACTTATCTATGGAGGTCTTATCAAGATCAAAGATGGCTAATGATCAACTAGGCAAAAAAAAGTATAAGGCGAAAATGAACAAGCTCAACATTTGAACTAGCTCGACATCAGCACCAGATTTTTAAGGACTTAGGCACTAAGTACAATTATAACTTAACAACATTTCACATCCAATGACGTCGGATATGGCAATGAGGGGTTTTTAGCTCTAGACCAAATTCCATTATAAATTTATGAAACATTGGTTGGTTATCGTGGTAGTTCACAGAGCGTGAATTGTCAAGTAGAGTCGAAGTAACTCCGTTTTGACAGGACAACTCGTTAGATGTAGTATTGTATGGTAATAGATTCATCCAGTAGCCATGATAAATCTTAACATATGACCAAACTTAGACCCAAATATCTCGTCAAGGTTGAATATGAGGTAATAAGAAAACTGTTTCTTTTAACGGCTAGAGCAGGCATTCCTAACTTTGCAAATCCGACAGTATTCAGGGAAACCCAAACCGGCTTGCATGTCCACGTAACACCCAGTGTCCTGTCACTACTGTTATCGCTTATAAGGCTATAAGGTATCTTGTGCGTTTTTCACTCACAAAGATGGAAGACTATTTCTACTTTCCCCATAACATTGCAAATGCGACAGTATTTATTGAAGAGGAGCCCGACTAGCGTGTCTGCCTAACACCCAGTGTCCTATAATTATCGGATATAAGGTGTCTTGTGCATTTTTCATTGAAAGGCCATGATAATTACTTGGCTCCTTTTTTAAAGAAATAATCTGAGGATACTGTTTCTAATAAAACCTAAGATAGTTGCTACTGAAACAGCATTGGAGATATGAAAAGCAGATTCCGTTTTGGCAAGCTTATCTTTCTGTTTATTTCCAAAATAGTTTCAATGCGCAGTAACCCAAACAAGGGTAATGTCAAACAGTTTACCTAGCCTTGAGAGATTGTTCTTGCATGGTCTAACTAATCTGACAAAAAAGTATCGCTTGACTGTCTCTACGGGCCAACATTATCTCAAATATGACAGCCTGAAAAAAACAATGCAGTTGTTGGGAAGACTATAACAGATAGAGCTTCTTCACAGACGACACCAGAACCAACACCGAAGTTCATTTTAGAACCATCTCTAAAAATTTTACTGGTATATTCAGTTAATAGGATCCCCTAAATCATTCGCTCTTGGAAGGAACTCTGTTTTTGAAAAGTCAAGCAAAGTCCGTGTGTGGGGTAATATAGTCGGAAGATTGGAGACAATAGCCCTAAAATCTTATCATGTCCATGCCTTACAAGCCGATATAACCATTATAACATCTATAAGTAGAGTGTGCAATAATTCAGTGCTTCTGGAGGACTTGTTCTTAGAGCAATTGTTATTGAAATATATATTGATCTCTCTACATTATACAGCTGATCTACAACAACATTTCTTCTTAGTTAAAGTCCTTATTACAAGAGATTCAAACGCGAGAAAAGGACATTTTGTAGTTGTATAAATCCATTTGACTATATTAGGACTATGTCCTCAGGCGAACCGTTACATTCTTGATTCTGAGTTTGATGTTAAGTTTCTAAGATAATTTGGTGTCTGGGATAATTTGTTGTTGTTACCCATTATCCGATAAGGAAATATCGGAGTTCTCTAACGGTGGAAAGTTAAAGTTTGAAATGTTGTGTTATTTGTCATTAACCATTGTCCGATAAGGAAATTTCAAAGTTCTCTAACGGCGGAAAGTTAAAGTTTGGAATGTTGTGTTATTTGTCATTAATAGGACCATTACTGTTGTGCTTTTGTTCACTTTTACACCAATATATGTGATCATAAATCTTTGTTGTCCTGTTCAATAGGAATTGCGATAAGCTGAAGTGAAATTTCTCTTCCATTTCCTGAATCCGTGCCAACTCTAATGTTAGATTACTACTACAAAGTTACTATTGATGGCAGATTTTTCAATTCTATGATAATTTGGACTCTGGGATAATTACATGATGTTAAGCAGCAGAAATTTTGCAGTTCATTAATGGCGCAAAGTTAAAGTTTGGAATGATGTGTTGTTTGTCGTTAATAGCATCAGTTCTGTTTTGCTTAGGTTCACATCTAGACCCATATATGTAATCATGTTATTTAGTAACATTAGAGCAATCATCATATTAGTTATAACGTCCGGAAACATATCTGGCGTCAGTATCATATTTAACACTTTGTTGTGCAGTTCAAAAGAATCAAGTTAACAACGATAAGCTTAAGTTGAATTAGGAATGTTGAAGTACCAGCTCTGTCTTGCTTGGGTTCACTCCTAGACCAATATCTTTGAGCCAGTTATTGAATAACATCACAGCGATCATTATATTACTTATCACGTCCGGAAACATATCTGGGGTCAGTATCACAACACCGTCTGCATAAGCAACGAAATTTAACCCTTTGTTGTGCAGTTCATAAGAATCAAACGATAAGCTTAAGTGGAACTTTGGAATGTTGTAGTACCAGCTCTGTCTTGCCTGGGTTCACTCATAGACCAATATCTTTAATCCAGTTATTGAGTAACATCACAGCGATCATCATATTAGTTATAACGTCCGGACTTTGTTGTCCAGTTCATAAGAATAAAGTTAACAACGATAAGCTAAAGTGGAACTTTAAAATGTTGTGTTGTTTGTCCTAAATAGTACCTATTCGATCTTGCTTGCGTTGACTCTTAGACCAATATTTTTGATCTAGTTATTGAGTAACATCAGAGCGGTTATCACAACACTTATCACGTATGGTAACATATCTGGTGTCAGTATCACAACACCGTCTGCGTAAGCAACGACTTTTAACTCTTTGTTGCTTAGTTCAATAATGATCGCGTCAACAACGATTTGCCTGGTCCGTGCCTACTGTAATGTTAGATTATATGACCACCAATACTATTGGTGGCAGATTTTTTATTTTAATTTTCAAAATGCAAAAAAATAAAACTCTTTTTATTACTACAATTAATGCCCATGTAAGAAGAGTTTATATTAAATATATTTCATATGAAATAGTTAACAATTAGTTAAATATCTGTTTAACAAATATGTCTTACAATATTATTTATTTGAGCTCCTAAAGATTCAATCACATTTCTCCAGTAACTTGGGAGGAAAACGTGAATTTTTAAATAAATAAAAAAAAAACAAAATAAGTGCGTATTTTCAAATTAATGCAGACGTTTTACATCAATTATAGTAATTTAATAGACGTCTAAGTAAGGTGAGAAAAAAGACCAAACTGATGCATAGCAATGGGTGGCTTTTATTCAAACTAGTTTTTTATTTTTTAATAAAATAAAATATTTTATTACTCCATTATTTATATAATTAATATGTATAGATGCATTAACTTAAAATGTGTTTAAATCTGTCAATAAAAACTCATTCATTAACATTAAGACAAGACTAATTATTGCAACATTTCAGTTTTAAAACAAACATTAAACATATTTTTTGGTCAATATCAACTAAAAATTTATAAATCCGCACTCTAATCATCAATGTAAATAAATGAAATTAAAATCAATAAAAGTTTATAAAACAAATTTATTGCCTAGAGTAGAAAAAAATAAAATAAACAAGATTTACAAAAACATGATTACTTAAACTTATTACTGACAACGTGCTGTTTTTTTTTCTATAATTTAAAAAAATTTCAAACTCTTTTTCTTTTGGAAATGATCATTGAAACGGTAGTAAATTGCTAAAAAGTCACGTAGTTTTATATGCAAGTCAGCCTTTGGCGCATGCTCATTTCGTTTAACGCAGAAACTCAAGTGTCATTGTATAAAAAAGCTTTTTTAAAGAGAGCTTTTGAAAAGAGCAGAGAAGAGAGAATGAGATCGTTTTTATTTGCTTTTGATATTTTTGTTGATTTGTAATGAAAGCGAAAGTGTTGAAGAAAAGTTTTTTTTCGAAAAAAAAGTGTGAATGAATTAAAATGTTGCCAGCTTATTAAGAAAATATCCGAGAAACTTAACGCTTAAAATCTGTGAAAAAAAATCAATAAATAATTTGAGCATTTATATGCAGCCATTGTTAAACCGTGGGTTCATGCAAATAAAGTTAAATTGATCGGTCATAATTCTGTCATATCATCATTCAAACATGTTCATCACTAAGATGATCACATGATCATTACTGTTGATGATCTAGATAAACTACTATGACCAAGATAATACCTACGAACCCCGAAGGAGAGAGATGTTAGCAATGCTTCAGATTTTATATCTCACTATTCACTTTATATCTAAAATAACAGATATCCAGCTCACGGTAATAAATATTAATTAAATGACTATATCATTAGAACATACAGATGTTAGACCTACATTCAGGCTCTATTTTCATGTGGTATTGTGTGATTATAGACATACACTGTGTGGCTGTTTGCCTTTTATCAAGATTGGTACTGAAAGTTTGAATTTCAAAAATGGGTTATTTTTTTTTTTAATTAGATTATCACTTAAATCTTTAGAAAGATATTAAACAGATCGTACTTCTGAACTTAATTTGAATTTCCTTATGTATGCATGTACCTCTTATATTTGATTTAACTTCTTCGCAACATGTGCCTTAATAGTGCAGATTTGTCTTCTGGCTTCACCTAAATTTGTCTCTATCAGTTGAAAGGGGGTTTGCCTCATGTCGGAACCATGGGATGTGTATAGCAACAAACTTGAACCACCTTTCATATCTTATACAAAGATCCTGTAGTACTTTACATGAGCGCCTAACTTTATGGTTTATGCTTATGGTGGTAAATTTTTATAAATGTCTTTCAATGGACCAAGGACAAGCACTTTGCTCAAATACTTGGGATATACAATCTCCGATCATTGCAGTCCCGTTGCGGAATGTTGTGCCATCTTAAGACTTTATATGAAGCTTTCAGCGATAAATCAATTGATGCTACAATCGCACTGTTCCCATGACCTCTGTTGTTTCAGCAACAGCACCTATAGGCTATATTATTCTAGGCATTAATAAGCTTAGACATTGTACACTTAGGGTACACTGCGGAAGGTCAGCAATGAACAGAGTAAATCTTCCGACAAAGATAAAAAAATATTATACATCCATTATATATTTCCACAGATCCTAAATACTATATAGTAGTAGAACGGGACATTGCAATATATAACCGAACATTATCATGAAGATATATTACGTTCCCACGACAATTGGATCTTCGCTCCGGAACGACCCGAGTCATACTCGGCCAAAGATTGTCAACCCAGCGACAGCTGTGTCAACCGAAAGTTTTTTCCCCAAGAAAGAACTATCGGCCACAGTCGAGCTGTTACAACAACAACATGAAGATATATTACGCTTTAAGGTTTGACCTCATATTCTGAGCATTTTTCGAGAGATTTCAGTATCTTAAAGAACCCTTTAGGGTCGATTTTGCTAGTTGGGTAGGTTTTATAATCGATCTCTTTTGCGTCGGGTTATTGAAACCATGTTATTTAAATCTGCTTTTGAGAGTTATGATCCATGAGATCCGATTCATATCTTTGTATGCTCTCGTCGTATAGACGGTGGAACATACAAACTGTGTTATGTTAAAGTTGGAATGATGCTGTATACGCATTACGATTCAAGGGATCCTACACATACATAGGTTCGTTTGTTGTCTTCGTATACAAGAAAATCCCTATTGTCATGACTCGGGAGAGCATTCGACTGTGTGTTATTAAAGTTGGTATGACTTCTCCGATGTCATTAGAGAAGAAACTGTTTAGTTAGAATTACATTGTGTTCCTCGACTGGAAGAACCTTCATTTCCGTTTAGAGTTAGGTCTTAGAATTTATTTGCATGCATTCCACATTCCGTAAGGTAAAATTTTGTCAGTTTTGAGCATTTTTCCACAGGTTACCACTCAGCAAAGAAGACCGTATTGGAGCAACGTAAGTAACCACTGCCTTGTTTGTCCATTTCAAAAGTGCTGTCACCTAGCGCTTGGAAAACCTTATTTTCTCTTTAGCTTTGGAGTTGATTTGGCTGGTTTATTATTTATTTAAACTTTTTAAACTGAGTCCCTTTAACTCCAAATTTCATTAAATTATCTTGAAAACTGCGACCTGTAGCGTGCGCCCAATGGTTACATGGTTACAATAGACGGAGCTAAACCGACACAGAAATTGATTCTAAGGCGATTGGTATACTTTAAGGTGGATCAAGGACCAATATTTTTGGGTGTTACAAACTTCAGCACAAACGCGTAATACCCTCCCCACTTAGTGGTGTAGGGTATAAAAATTAACCAGACATTGTGATAATAGGGGTTAGTGTTATTGTAATGGATCCACTTTTCAAGATTTGCTGAAAAAAAATATTTACTTCTATAGTTTTTAAGCAACATTTCGGACTTTTAAATCGTTTTCCCAAGATTTCTTGACTTTAATTCGTTTTTTATCCGATTTTCAAAATTTCGGTGAGATTCTACTGATCTCAATCGTTATTGCGTATATGCTGCTTGAGTAGCTTTCAATGACTTTGCAGACGAATATTGGGTTTTGAAACAAAACTTCAGGGAGTAAAAGTTCCCATTATTGGATCTTAAACTTTCTTTGGTTTTTAAACTTTAAGTCAAAATAACTATTTCTGATCCTCTAGAACCATATGTTCTAGAGGATCAGCAATAAGTTATGAATTCTTTTAAAATTTGGACTTTGGATTTTGTTAAATATTGGGAAAAGTTTAAGGCCCAAATAGGCTACAAAAGCGGCTTGAAATATATACTTTTTTCATTCCAACATACACTACACAAACATTGGCCGTACCAACACCGATTTTTTCACGTTTTTGTGGAAATTTTGTGCAAGCAAACTGCAAGCATTTGTACAATCACGAAACACCCTCAAACACTACACAACAGGCTTGCACAAACGTAAAATTCTAGTATGTTTGTCAAGACGCGTGTTTAGTCCATTTGGCTTTTTATAGTCCGACAAACTGTATTAAATGAACAAGGATTAGAGTGGTCTATGACCATTTTCAATCAATAGCAATGTTTTTTGTTGTTGTTTTATCGAATATTACTCATTTTTATCCAGATATTAGATCATATATAAGGACGGTCCTAAATCCAAGAGTCTTGAAAAAGTTTTGAAGCAATTAGCTATTAAAATCTCAATTACATTTTTTTGGTTCTTCTGGGTTAAATGAAATGTTTCTGTGGGGATTGCATTACAAAACATCTGGCATCTCTTTTTTAACATATCTCACACCAAAAAAAAGCTGTTTTATTAAAGCACCAATTTACAACTTTACAACAAAAACTAACTTTCGCTCTTCTTTGCAATACACTGAGGTATGTATGTATTACGCTTTTACACTCTTTGGTTTTAAACTATATATTACCAAATAACATAATAATGAATAAAACAACATGATAATGAGGAATATATGAGGAATAATGATGTTAATAATGACGCTGATGATCGTCAACAACATGAATAACACGTATCGCTTACAAACTTTTGAATATTGTATGACCGATATGGTTTTGAAATTGTAAAAGAGTTGCTCATTGTTAAACCAGCTGTGGCCTAGTGATGACAACGTAACGCTGAATAAGCGGTGATTTGGTACGGAAAGTGAATTTGAAAAAAAGTGATTTAAAAAAATATAAGTTTAATGCAGAAAGCCATAAAATAATAAGAAAGTAAACCATAAATGGATTAACAACTAAAAACAACAAAAAACACAACTTAAAGTAAATAAAAATATTAAAAAAATAATAATTTCAACAAAAAGTAGTGGCAAAAATTTCAAATGAAGTAAATTTGCCATTAAAATAAAAATAAAGAAAAAAATTTTGTGAAGTTAAGCTTTATAAAGATCATAATGATGTTCATCATAATTGACTATGCATAATGAATAAGTTATAAAAACTACTTAATAATTTTCTATGAATAAGGACTAGAAACAACTGTAAGACACATATATTCAGCATTGATTGAGTTTTGACCAGATTATATAGACTCTATAAATCACGTTAATATATGAAATTTAAACAGAATAATTTTATTATATATTATTAAATTATTAAAGTGAAAAAACAAAAACTAAAATTACAAGTGTGAAAAAGGAAAGTTTATTAAATACTCAATATAAATTAAACAAAAAGAAAAAAATAAATTGCAAAAAAAAAAAACATAAACTTAGTAAATAATATTGTTAAATAGAAAAACCTGTTAATAAGCAAACATTGTTGCAAAGAAGTAATATAAACAATAAACTAAATAATTAAAAATAATTATTATTATTAACAATTAAAGAAGAAATCAAACAAATCAAAATTAAACTTTTAAACGCAAAAAACAAAATCATTCATCAGCAACTTTACTGCATCATCATCATCTTGTTTAGTGTTGTTTTATGCAACATGTTTTCTTAAGCACTTGATGCTGTGGTGTTGTGCAACAGTTATTCAGCAACATTTTGCAATATCTACTAAAACTCTCTCAATAATTTATTGCATTCCATAAACAATGAAATTTTATTGCTCCTACAACAATTACAATGGCCGCAATTGCGTATAGGAAGCATTTAACTGTGGTCGTCATTTCAGACAATTTATAATTTCTTTAAAGAAATTTATAAAAACAATATCCAGGTAAGTTGGGAAAACTGTGAAAATATATTAATTATAATTATTAACTGTGAGTTAAAGCTTCAAATAATGAAGCAAATTGCTTCAAGCAATACAATCTCGCATTCACGCGACCGATTTAGTAAACAATCGGTAAATAGAATAAGAAACGGAAAAACCCGACAAGATTATCGTTTTTGAGCTTTCAGCTTTCGTAATAAAACGTCAGTTTATCAAACATTATCTGTCTTATCGGTATCGGGAACTAGTTCCCTAATTTCAGAAGAACAAATTCCATTATACTATCGAGAGAACAGTGAAATACATCTCACGTGTAAGAAACGGAAAAACCCGACAAGATTATCGTTTTTGAGCTTTAAACTTTCGTAATAAAACATCAGTTCATTAAACATTATCTGTCTTATCGGTATCGGGAACGAGTTCCCTAATTTCAGAGGAACAAATTCCATTATACTATCGAGAGAACAGTGAAATACATCCCACGTGTAAGAAACGGAAAAACCCGACAAGATTATCATTTTCGAGCTTTCAGCTTTCGTAATAAAACGTCAGTTCATAAAACATTATCTGCCTTATCGGTATCGGGAACTAGTTCCCTAATTTTAGAGGAACACAGTCCATTATACTATCGATAGAACAGTGAAATACATCCTACGTGTAAGAAACGAAAACAAACCGCAAGATTTCCGTTTTTGAGCTTCCAGCTTTCGTAATAAAACGTCAGTTCATTAAACATTATCTGCGTTATCGGTATCGGGAACTAGTTCCCTAATTTTAGAGGAACACATTCTATTATACTATCGATAGAACAATGAAATACATCCCACGTGTAAGAAACGGAAAAACCCGACAAGATTATCGTTTTTGAGCTTCCAGCTTTCGTAATAAAACGTCAGTTCATTAAACATTATCTGTGTTATCGGTATCGGGAACAAGTTCCCTAATTTTAGAGGAACTCATTCCATTATACTATCGATAGAACAGTGAAATACACCCTACGGTGCTCCAGTGAATCATTAGAGTTGGATACCTTACTGTCACCGATAACGTCCTTCGCCCTTTCTTCTACAAGTTTTAGTAGCTTCGAAATAGACTTCAAAGCTCCGCCCCATACAAGGGACTTGTATGGGATATAAATGTTGTAAATAGTAAGAAGATCAGATGGAGTAAAGTATGTCTTACACAGTTTCAAAAAACCGAGATACTTAAATGCTTCATTCGACAGTTGGAGTTGTATACCCTACTGTCACCGATAACGACCTTCACCTTCTCATCGGTCAAGTAGCTCCAAAATAGACTTTAAAGCTCCGACCTACACAAGGGACTTATTTTCTCT
Organism: Lucilia cuprina; assembly: GCF_022045245.1. NCBI lineage: Eukaryota > Metazoa > Arthropoda > Insecta > Diptera > Calliphoridae > Lucilia > Lucilia cuprina. The sequence continues at coordinate 10,133,431 of NC_060951.1, forward strand.
TTTTCGGTCGGATATAAGTGGTGTAAATAGTAAGAAGATCAGATGGAGTGAAGTATGTCTTACACAGTTTGAAAAAACCGAAACCTTTTTCGGTCGGATATATGTAAGTGTTGTAAATAGTAAGAAGATCAGATGTGTCTTACACAGTTTCAAAAAACGAGATACTTGAATGCTTCTTTCGACAGTTGGAAAATGTGCTTAGTCCATCGGACATCACACTGTATTTTTAAGCCCAAAACATTAAGAGATTCTGATTCCTTAATATTTACACCACCCATAAATATAGATGTTAAAAAACAGCATAGAGTCTTGCGGGCGTTAAAAACGACTCTGTTAACACGACCCCATTCAGCAGAGATTTTTATCAAGTTGTGGTTAATCGATTCATTCATATTGCGTCTCATTGGCCCAATCTCTAGTGGTCTTGGCCTATAATTGAATAAATAGGATTGGCAGATATTACTGTCATCGACAAAAGTGTATATAGAGTTGGAAGTTTAATATAAAAGGTCAAACCCTTGAATTCATCTTGAACTCGTTTGATGATATCTTTTCTTTAACAATTCGTATCTCTGAGAAAGTTCGAAATAAATCGACTAAATTTATTACCAACACCAAATGCAATAAGTTTTGATACAAGTGCATCATGCCACACTCTATCAAACGCCTTAGAAATATCTAGAGTCACCACTTTACTTTTGCCAAAATTGTGAATGGAATGACTCCAGTTTTCCGAAAGGAAGGCCAGAAGGTCTGCCGTCGCTAAGTTAATTGTTGGTCTCCAGATATTTGACAAGATGGAGATTAACCATACTTTCAATAACTTTAAAAAGTGGAAAACAAATTGCAATTGAACAATTGGACAATCAGGGTTATAAGCCTCTGACCTCTGACCTCTGATTATTAGTTTAAGAGCTTAAAGTTTAGATTGATTGCTGATCAAAGCTGTATTGCCTTACTTAGCTTAAGATCGTTAATATAATATTTAAAGTGTGCTGAAGGTATTGGATAAGGTAGAAAAATAGTCTCAATTCCATTCAGATCATGTTCCAACTTAGACCTGGTCCACACTACCGAACTTTTGTTGAGAAACTTTTCCTAATTTTCTTTTGAAGTTTTCTAAATGTCCACACTTAGAAACTTCTGTTTCAGAAACTACGTGTTAATTGATTTGTTGTTGTACGAATGGGAAGAATAACAAAATGAAAAAAGTTTTCATATACAAGAAAGTCCGTACCGTGAGAGAGATGAATGGAAATGGTACACAACAGGGGTACCGACACTTAGTCGACTTTATATTGAACTGATTGCCCAAAAGAATATTCAAGTTCTCCTGACTACGATATCGAATTGGTGAATATCGGTCGAAATTCAAGTGGTTCACTCACTACTTTCAGAATATACACTTTCCGAATATCAGAGAACTCTGTCATGAAAGAAGACCTTAATTCTCCTTACTTTTGCTAAAAAAATCTGTAACATGATCAACGAATGGGGAAATAACCATGGGACCCTAAGTTGTCCAATACAATAACTTTCTCTTGAGAATAAAAAATTTAAGGTCTAACGCACTTTAAGAATGGACTGATGACAGTAAATTACTACTTTAAATTAATGTAAGATCGTCCGAGACTATTGGTGCTATGTGTCAAATATCGCAAGACCATCCTTAAACTTTTAAAGAACAAGTATTCATTCAACTAACCTTCAAGCTAACAAGATCGGCTGAGTATGTCGGTTCTAAATTTCGTAATTTCATTACAAGAACATTACATTCGATCAACTGATCTAGAAGCTTTCCACAAAGACCGTTATCTTTAAAAACCTTGAAGTTAGTTATCTTGAAAAGATGATGTATATACACAAAATCTAAAGAAACACTCCTAGGCCTCTATCGGGCCTATTGTGCGCTTCTCAACCATTGCCTCAGGTGGGAATCGAAGACATCACCTCCAGACTACCAGAATAGAATACTAACCACCAACCTACCGGAGGCTACCTTGATCTTATCGCGATATACAGATGTGTAAAAAGATGTTACGAGGATTAATGCGACCTAAAACTGGGAAGAATTTTTAGCTCAAACTAAATTTCATTATTATAAAAACTTCGAAGATCATGTAATAGCTTTGGCTAAAAGCATTATATAAGAGAGCAGAATTGTCAAGACGCCGAAGAATACTCTAACACTTTTATAGGACAAGAATATGTCTATATTTGAGAACATCCTACGCTTTGATGTTATCTCAATATATAACTAGGGGTTCTAACAGTATCTCAGCATTAACGGGACCTGGCAATTTTTAACCCATCGCTGACCAAAGTTCATCATTGTATTAACTTCGGAAAAAGAAAAATTCAAATATCAAATGTTTCATTCAGAATTAAGTCGGAATGTCTTCGTTTGAGATATGCACTGGCGACAAAGTTGCCAGAAGTTTTCAAGTGCAGCTTAACAGTCTCCTTTTTAATAGGGCAACAACTATACAGACTCGACTGGACACTATGGTCAATAGAGACAGGCTGAAGTATTGCATCTTATCAGTATTTGTCTACAACCAATTGTTGTTTTAGGGGAGCTCGAGCTATTCAGAAGAGGTGTTGTATTTTGTCGATAAGTCGTATAAATTAGGATTGTTGGAGGACCGTCTAAAAGGGAAACGTGTCGGTGTATAATTGCTTCAACATTAGTGAAATTTGTGACAAAATTTAATACTGGTGACATGATATAGCATTTATGAAGGCTTCCAGATTGTATATCAATAGTCATGGTATATAGAATATTTTATGTTTTTAAATCGGACAACGACCATCTATAGTGCTAGGAAACGTCAACACAGATTTAGATTTTTGTGCTTCAGATATTCAGAATGTCAAACTAAATGCGATTCGAAAAATTTATGCCAAAGTTGGAGGTTTTAAGAATATTTATGGACTTTGATTGTCAAGCATTATTTAGGGCCTTATTATCAGTTACACTACTTATTATATTTATGATAATTAATTATTAAATTTAATTACTACTAAATAATTATGAATATTAACTTCCAACATTGTTAGTTCTGCCAATTGATTTAGGAAATAAAATTGTTTATATACATTTTTTGCAAAACTCGTTTTAATTTTAAAATAATAATCCATATTGAAAATTCACTTCTTATTAATGCCCCAAAAATTTTTAATTATTATGCATTTCGTATAACAGTAATAAAACACATAAATATAATTATTTTTACGTTAAAATTTTTTCACTTCGCATGTGTGTGTGTGTATTTGTATGCATGATTATTGATCATATTTCCGCATTGATTTTGACCAACTTACGAATCGTAGTAGATTATTGTTTTAAGTTAAAAATAATCGCTTTTTTGAAGAAACACAAAAAAAGAAATGAAATAAAAATAAAAAGTGTGTAAATAAGTTCAGCAAAATGGTAGAGTATGGAATAATCATACATATACATTAGAGTGTCCCGAGGAACAGCATTTTTAAGAATTTCATGTAGGAATACCTACTCAATCGATGTGTATTAAAACGCAAGAAAAATAAAAAATATATCTTAATGAATGGTCCTCAGTTCCCCATCAGTGATTGAATGCATCGTTTTAGAGGTATTCCTCCTAAAAAGTGGTTCACGGGACACCCTTATATACATAAATGAAAAGAGAAAAATTTCAATTTGTTTGAAATTTTTCAAATATTTTTCCCGAATACCTTAATGTTTAGATATCATAATTTGAAAAGTCTTCTTAAAGTTTAGTGCCGATACAATTTGTACTTAGAAGCCAGAACAATATTGGATGTAAAGCATATAAAGCGATTATAATGAGAGAGCTATAAATGAATGATTCATTTTACTACCATTAAAAAAAAAGAAGATATTGGTTTTGTCATTCCGTTTTTAGCACTTTCAAAATATTGACCTAACCCCAAACAAGTTTGTATATTCATGGTTCTTATTAAATTCCAGACATGTGTCCGTCCATTTGTCTGTCTATTAAAAGCACGATAGGGTCCGAACGCAAGTTGAAGTACGTTATAGTTAAAGTTTGTTTGTCTTTCACGCTTTCGTATAGACCCCATACAAGTGTCCCCCCTCTGGAAAACAGTTTTTAAAGTCATAAGATTTCAAAGTTCAAGTAAAACGAGGAAATTCGACATATTTAAGTTTTTTTTTACGAGAATCTATGTATAATTGACCCTTTCTCCCGTATAAGATCACTTTCAGAAACGACTTTACCGGCAAAAGAAATTGAAAAGCTTTAAAATTCGTCACAAATAAGTTTGATACAAGTAAACATGTATCGATCAAATTTTAAGAGAATCGTCTATAATTGACTCTACCACCCATATAAGTTGCCCTTCAGAAAATTACTTTAACGCTCATTGCTCTCATAAAAAAGTGTATAGCTATTAAAGTTTTCACAAATAAGTTTAATATAACCCAAAATTCTATGAGCATCGGCCTGTAATTGACCCTTTCCATGAAATAGTTCATAAGGATCGACTTGTAATTGACCACCCATAATGTTGCTTTCGGCATAAAAAAAGCTTTTAATGCGATAAAATGCAACACAAATAAGTTTAATATATGATCTAAGGTTCATTCATTATTGACTTAAAAATAAGTATATATCAATGTAATTCGTCCTAAATTAGTTTTAAGTAAAATGGGAGCTGCAAAACTTAGTCCCATTTAAGTCCAACAAAAAGAAAACAACAACAACTACCAAAAGAATAACATTTATCACCACTTCAAAAGTAGCACCAAGTGAATTTGTTTACCTTCTGTGGAAGTGCTATATATTGACTTCCAAAGAAGCGAAAATAAAAATTACTTGCTGAGGATGGCTTCAGAATGTAGAAAATTTGGAATTAAATGAAAAGAACATCCCTCCTATGACAAGCGTGTGTTAAAATCATGACTTCTTTAGGTATTTTTCAATACTTCTATGGAGTAAATTCTACTCCTTTTTCGCTGCTTTGGAAGTTGTTGTTTTGCTGTGAGGTCCTTCCCAGAAAATGGGGTTTTAAAGTTATTATTTGTTTAAAAATACGAGTGGACGACATCAAATTGTGGTTGTTAGTTAGTTCGTTAGATAGTTAATAAGTTAGTTAGTTATTTAGTTATTTAGTCATTTAGTCATTTAGTTATTTAGTTATTTAGTTATTTAGTTATTTAGTTATTTAGTTATTTAGTTATTTAGTTATTTAGTTATTTAGTTATTTAGTTATTTAGTTATTTAGTTATTTAGTTATTTAGTTATTTAGTTATTTAGTTATTTAGTTATTTAGTTATTTAGTTATTTAGTTATTTAGTTATTTAGTTATTTAGTTATTTAGTTATTTAGTTGTTTAGTTATTTAGTTATTTAGTTATTTAGTTATTTAGTTATTTAGTTATTTAGTTAGTTAGTTAGTTAGTTAGTTAGTTAGTTAGTTAGTTAGTTAGTTAGTTAGTTAGTTAGTTAGATAGATAGATAGATAGATAGATAGTTAGTTAGTTAGTTAGTTAGTTAGTTAGTTAGTTAGTTAGTTAGTTAGTTAGTTAGTTAGTTAGTTAGTTAGTTAGTTAGTTAGTTAGTTAGTTAGTTAGTTAGTTAGTTAGTTAGTTAGTTAGTTAGTTAGTTAGTTAGTTAGTTAGTTAGTTAGTTAGTTAGTTAGTTAGTTAGTTATTTAGTTATTTAGTTATTAAGTTATTAAGGTATTTAGTTATTTAGTTATTTAGTTATTAAGTTATTAAGTTATTAGGTTATTAGGTTATTTAGTTATTTAGTTATTTAGTTATTTAGTTAGATAGTTAGTTAGTTAGTTAGTTTGTAAGTTAGTTAGTTAGTTAGCCATTTAGTGAACTCATTTCCCCGTCTATTTTTTTTAAGTGAAGGGACGTCCTCTCTGGAATACTATTTACTTTAGAACAGGATATTTCACACTGGTTTGCTTTGTTCTTGCCCTTAATATTTGAACAGTTCTCTATGCGCAAAAGCCAAAACTAACTCCGGCGAAAAAAAATTAAAACATTAAAACCCGCGATTTCAATAATACATTTTTTTCCTTATTTATTTTAATTCCATTTTTGTAGCTTGCTAAAAATTAAAATTACAACTCATTTATAATTTTCTATAATAAAATTATAATTTGATTCGGCTCGGCTACCAGTATCAATTTCGTCTCTTATGTCTTACAAATGAAGTGATTAATGACTGATTTTAAAAATATTTTTGATCTATTGTGCGCAAGACCTACATGTGGAACATAAAATTAAACAAAAAACTACGAATATTACAAACATTTTTTTAACAAAAATTTTGAAATTTTGAAATTCAACGTTTTTTTTTCTTTCGTATGCAGTTTATGTTAAAACCCCATTAGTTTGTATTATTTTCAGCCCTTTAAGTTGACTCTAATAAATTGTTACACTTAATAAATACCCTTCACACTTAATTATCTTATTATATACATAGTTAAAGTTTAAACGAAGTTTATTTTACGACTTGTGTCGTTTCATTATAATGGTTAATTTTGTTAAGATAAATTTTCGTATTTAATTTTAATGATTTTTTCTTTATTTTATTATCATTTATTTTTTTGTTCGCTTTGAACATGATTTGTTTATTTGATTGACATTTGTTTGATGTTTGACGTTTTATGATAGTTTATGAGGATTGTAAAAGATCTGAGAGTTTAGTTGGTAATACGACTTTCAGGCGGCAAGTTTATAAAACGGTTTAACTGAAATTTGTCTTGAGACAAACAATAATTGCAGTGTTTTAAGTGTTTTAAACGGTTTGGTTTTTCTTTGAGTGGTAATAAAGATAATAAAAAAAGAAAAAGCAAAAAATTTGAACAAAGTTTGGTTTATGAAAAAAACTATTATTAAGTTTGCAAAATATTCAAAATGTTCCAATTTTTATAAAAAAATTTGTTTATTAAAAAAAACTATTTATTACTTTGTAAAATATTAAAAAATTCTTTAAATCCATATATATCCTTGCGCAAACCTTTAAAAACGCCTTTTAAAAGGCAAAAAATCAAAAGACTTAAGCAACATACTTTAACTTTGTGATTCATCATCATACAATGATAATTAATACTTTAATTTGGTTACAAATCGAATGTGTGTCCGATGTGCTAAAGACCTACTTTAAATACAATTTGAATTGTTAAAAACTTAACGCACTAAACTAAAAAGTTTCAATTCAAATAATATTTAAGTAAAGTGTGACTTATTGCACGTTGGCAGACGTTTAAATGTGCAGTTTTAAGTGAAATTTAAAAAAAAAGAAATAAAAACAAATAAAACTGTGACATTTTATTGCTTGATTAAATAAGCTAACAAAAAGCATTAGGGTAGTATGATTTTAAAATTTTTTCGAAATTTTAAAAAGATCATAGATTTATGTGTAGCGTCCGTTGCTTGCTAGTGGGCAAGTTTACTTAAAGATCTTGTGATACCTTTGTGATACCCTAATGTTGAGAGAATATTTTTCCTCTCTAAAAACCAGCCGGTGTTTCTAAAAAAACCGATCATGTTTACTAGTGATACATCTCAGAGACAGTTCAGATCATGTAAAAGAGCTCTATCAAGATAGAAATAGTATGTGCTCTTGTTAGGCTTGGCAGTCACATAAAAGGTGTTGTACCGATTCCCCTTCTTCTTTGTTTAGTGGTTACCCATACGTTCCAACATATGTCCAATCGTACAGTGCCCTTTAATTGTATCAGTTAGAAACCTAATCGAGTTCTTACTAAGAGACAAAAAAGTCCTAGTCCAATCCGTTATCAGAGTGGGCTAAAGTATTCTCGATATTTTTCAAGTGGTGATATATAATCATCTGAGTTCTGTCTCACTATTTGAGTGAGTCATCTATAAATATTGTTAGATGAAAGGGTTAAGTCTAGAGACGACCCTTTTGGTTGCGTATTCATCCGACGTGCAGGTGTCAGGTATTTGGAGAGACATTTTACGGTGGTTTTTCATCCACTGGGTAGACTAGAGACGGTCTACTATTTGCCCCTGAATTCTTCAATGAAGAACTTAGGTAGGAATTTTTGTACATGGCTGGTCCGGTCCATGTACTTTGTTGAAGTAATTGTGCTATCTAATCTCCGTTGCGGAATGACAGGCAGCATGGGATCAAATCCCAATGCGAACCCCGACAAGGAAAATGCAATCAATGGTCTATAGTCAATAGAAGGGAGTTCGGGAGACAGGAATGTCGAGAGTTTAACGTGAGTACCTGCCGTGACGGCGTTATCGCACGGTGATCTTTTTCAACCACTGGGTAGACATGAGAACGGTATACCATCGCCCCTTTGTTCTTCAATGAAGAACGCCGGTGGCAATTTTTGTACATTGGTTCTGACCAGTCCATGCACAAGTACTTTGCTGGAGTACTCGAGCTATTTAATCTCTTGACCATTGGATGGCCTCTGTTGATTCGGCAACAGCACCTAGAGACGTAACCGGTAGACCGAAGTACGATCATCAATAAGCCGTACACATTGTTCTTACTCACAGGGACACACTGTGGTAATTCTGATATGAAGATAGTATACCCTGAACATATATGGACAAGGAAGGAAAATTAAATGGTATCAAATGTATATGATACCTTTCATCCATTATCATTCAACCCAGCACAAATCTCATATATACGATACATAAGCGATAAACATACGACACATTCATTAGGTAGACGGGTGGGGTAAGGCCCACCGATCCTCACATTCATCCCGTACCATATACAATTAATACCAACTCATTTCCAACGCTTTGTCCCACAGTCACTCGACTGCGGGTTACCTGTTGTTCTCGGTAACAGCACGGAACTTATTCCGAAATATTGACTATTATCATGCATCAGTCTTTTAACCGCCACTGTGGGTTTAAACCACAGCCACTACGTGGATTCCGAAGGACCCTCAACCAACTGACCAGCCAGGACATAGTCCTGCGGGCAACTGGCCATCCATAGTACCAGATTATGCGGTGCTCTGGCCTGACCTCTGGCAATCTATGCGAGGACTAAGCCAAACTGTAGACTGTAACCAATTTTTCAATCCCGGTCAGATTGGAGGTATTGGCTACCTCTTTATACCAGGGATTGCAATAACACCAAGGCGGAGGTCTCACCAAGGTAACATGCCCCCGGGGGAGTTGGAAATACAGTAGAAGATTCAGTTTTTCGGAGACGCTTCTCGATCCCGTAAACTTTTCTGTCTTTGAGACATCACAATAACTTGAGATCATGTGGCTCCTTAGGACAGGGTTTATGGACCAATCAGATACAGTTGAAAATTCAGTTTTTCGGAAGGCACGGGATCGATACTTTCTGTCTTTTAGATATCAGTACAGATTGAGATCATGTCGTCCCTTAGGACAATGTTTGCGGCCCAAACATCCCTTGTATCGCTAGTTTGGCTTGACGGACCTATGAAATAATAAAAAGCTTTAGAAAATTCAGCTCTTCGGAGAAGCTTCCCGGTCCTGTGCGCCTTTCTGTCTTTGAGCCAGTAGAATACATTAAGATAACTTCGTTGCTTAGGCCAATGTTTACGACATAATTAGATACTTTTGAAGATTTTGGTTTTTTGTAGAATATTCTCTATCTCGTGCCCCTTTCTGTCTTTTAGCTATCAGTATAGATTGAGATCACGTCATCCCTTTGGACATTGTTCGCGGCTCAATCATCCACTGTCGGTATTCTGGTCTTGTCGGGCATATGAAAAGGTCATAACATTTCTCTCTTAACAAATTCACTTTAATTATTTAGTGATGAACATACTTCGGAAGCTGTACTTGTTGTTGATTTAGTGATCAGCTGCAACAGATTTTTTAATCAAATTTTCTAAAAAGCTTTCAGCAGCCTCAGCAACTAAAATGTTGCATTATTTGTTAAAATTTGCACCAGCATAACATTAATCAGCATTATCTTGCTGCGGTGATGCTTAACTACTGCACTCATGAGAACATCAGAAACAAAAGTGTTGCCTACATTGACTATTTTTTGGCTAATGCGGCAGTGCTGCACAAATACTTTAAAAAACCGAAATTCCAATTCAATTTCTTAACATCCTTAACACTTTTCTTACGATTACCCTTAAATGTAATAAATAATTCAACTTTATGTTAATAAACTATGTAAACAATTTAACTTAAGCTAATTTATTTAAACAATTTATTATTGTTGTTAATATTTTTCTTTTTAACATTTTAATATTTAAAACATTCAACTCATGAACCCAAGTTTCTTGCATTTAACCGCAAACAATGCGTTGAAAAATAGCAGACATAATACATAAAACGCATTGTAAAAGTGTGAAATGTTTTGGTGTGCGTTTCACACATGGTTGCAATAACAATGAGAAACTGAGAAAAATATAAAGAAAAACAATGCATTTGTTTTACAACAACAACAACTTTAAAATGAAAATCACAATATTGTTTAGAAAAAAAGGCAAAACAATAGATGGAAATAAATGAAAATAATAAAATATCACTGATATTTTATTGTAAAACTCTTAACATATGGTTTCGGGAAGTTTGAAAATTATGCGTTTTTTCTATAACGAGGTCTTCCTACTACCTGATTGCTTGCTCTCAGTATTACACTCGAAAAAAATTTTGAACAAAAATCTTGAACTAAAGAAGTTTCACTATTTTTTTTGTGGTGTAGGTTTGCTCAAAAGCTTGTTTATATTCTCAGTTACAAACTCCCACATCTTCTTACTTCCCTAAAATCGTTTTAGAATGTGTTATCATTTGAGAACTTAGGAACTGACACCTGCATTTAACGAGTACATCCTTCTTATATATCTCTACATGTAAATGAATTGTACACTTACCACTTTGTCCACCACGGAAGCAAAGGCATCCACTAAAGATCGTCTATTATCAGATGACTCGTGAGTAGAACAACTCTTTAGAAAAGTTTCTATTTTGAATTAATCTAGCCCGATATTGAGGATACACTATTCTAAGAACTCTATTATTCTTTAATTTTTAAACCTACGTGAGCACTATCTTATCCTTCATATGTCTAACAAGCTAGAAATTAATAAAACCAGGTTTAGATAAGCCACAAGGCTTAGTTTAGGTTGATAAGATGATGCATACTTCATAAAATCTGAGGAATTACACCTAGGAAACTATCGGGCCAGTTGCGCGCTCTAAAAACCTTATGACGTTCAGAAACTATGTTTTCTAAACGTAATTCCAATCAGTGTTCGGAAAACTACCACTCTCAATATAATTTAGACAAAATTTTGAAAATTTGTTCGTATCCGCACGTTCAATGGTTTTGCATTCGTCAGGTTGACTACCACTAGTTCTCCTCCCCTTAAAGCTATTAAATGCGCCCATTCTTTGCTTGGTACCCATATAATGTAAACCCTTACTCTGGAAGAGTATTCGGTTAAAGCTTTTTTATAGTCCACATACTATCATAGATTTAACTTAATCATTTGATTTGTCCACATTTGGCTGTCTTTTCCTTTTAAAGCTATTACGTTCGTCTATTTGTAGCAGACAAATCCCGATTTGTCTGGTAGCCATATCATGTAAATAAAACCTATGGAAGAGAATTCATTACAGTAATCCAAAACTATCGTAAATTTTACTTAATTACTTAATAACGCCCTCATTGGCTTATGGAGGTCGGTGTTATATTTATTCTCGGACTTCTGTCTGAAAACTAATGCGATTAGGTATTTTTAATTTTTTATATATATCTTTTAAATATATCTTTAGTCGAGTGTGACTAGGGTTGTTCGCGAAGATCGAACAAGTACATTGGTCAGGTGATCATGTTGAACTCATGCTGATTTCGTGATCCAGATCTTATACCTTATATTGGAATTTTGCTTGTTGAATTATCTGTTTTATATACTGCGTATCAGGGATCGTCCCGGTGTCTTATTTTGGAAACTTTGGCGTAAGATGGCGGATATTTTTCATTACTTTGAGAAGACGGGGAGCCCACATTCTTCATAGGTTTATTCTCAGTTTTAACTCTTCGGGAGATCTAAACCATTTTTATAATGTCCCATATATTGTAATATTGAGATTTCCTATGTTTTCTTCCTTCTCTGTCCAAATTTTGTACTCTTCACTATAGTGAGAATTAATTTAAACAATATAATTTTCCGACCCTATAAAGTATCTATATATTCCAAATCCTTAGAGATACCGGAGCAGAGATATAAGCCGATGTAAATGATCGTCAGCGCAATCATTTTAGGTTGCGGCTTATTATAGAAAATATAGGCGGCGGCTAAATTGTCGGCTCAATTTAAATTTTTCTTCAGAAATTGACCTAATAAGCGTTTACTATATTGAAAAATCTCTGTTATATAGAAACCTGTCTCTATATAAGTTTTTTCTGCAGAAAAATTAACATTTATAGTAGTTTTCACAATTTTAATATTAGCACAATATTGTGTGGCAACACTTTTCAATTTGCAATAATAATTTAAAATAGTGGCAACTCCGTTCAAATTGAAGAATTTATTTTCATTTGTGATTCCAATTTTTATCAGCGGCTACGGCATTATCTGCCATTGACACCCCGGGGGCATGTTATGTTAGAAGAAGATCCCTTCTTGATGTAATTGCAATTCCGAGAAAAAAAGGTTCTATCACTGGTGATGTCAAATATAACCTCGGAAAGATTTGACATGGGGTAGAAGCTAAGAACTATATAATTGTATACCACGGCAAGGGCAGAGTTGTACAATTTGTCTTGTCCCGGTTTTTGGAGAGGTCCCTATGAAACTATCATTCGGGATAAGTTTGGTGATGTTGTGGAGACAACAGATACCCCACAATAGAGTTACTGTGGGACTAAGCGTTGGAAATATGTTGGTGTCAAGTGTAAATGATACAGGATATAGAGGTGCAACAATTTTAGGTCTGAGGCGGCTGCTTATTATATAAAATACCGGCGGCGACCAAATTGACGGCTCAATTTAACTTTTTCTTCAGAAATTGCGTTTATTATATTGTATAATAGTCTGTTATGTAGAAACTTGTTTTTTTCTGCAGAAAATGGACATTTGTAATAGTTTTCACTTTTTTAATATTAGCACAATATTGTGTGGCAACTCATTTCAATTTGCTATTAGAATTGAAAAAAGTGGCAACTGCGAAATTATTTTCTGAAATACGTGTGCGAATCCAATCTTTATCAGCGGCTACGTTTAAACTGACTTAGCTTTTAATACGAAATATGGTGGCTCGTCTTGCAAAATATTACCGGCGCCGATTCGGCTTGTATCCCTGGCGACTTGTAGCCTGCTTGGGCGTTACACCTAGCCGCCGGTACTGGGGTCATTACTCCCTTCGCCGTAAAATTGTGTACTTTCTGGATTTTTCTATATTTTGATTTGATTTTCGGTATACTAACCGTAGCGTTTTTTACCTAACCGACAAGAGTTTTTATTACAGCCGCCAAAGACCTGGGAACAGATGTTGCCCTGGAAACAGACGCTGACCAGTGAGCCTCTCACTATGAAGTGTTAGTTTTGTTTTTAACTTTATATTATTACAACTTTTTCCCTAAGTGTAAAACATCATGATGATGTATCATATGATTAAAGAAAAAAAAAATACGGAAGATTAAGTTTAAAATAAATTGAGGTTTTCATATCTTTTTCAACAAAACAAAAGACAATGCGGTAATTGCGTGCAGCAATAAAATTAAATAACATATGAATTGTTAAAGACAATGTAATAACTATATTATAAAAAAAACAAAATCTAAATGATGTTCAAGTTGTGGTAAAAAGATGTAAATATAAATTTACTATATGCCTTAAAGAAACATGCAAAAATATTAAACATAACTCAAAATTATGGTAATAATTTATGATAATTTAAAAGAGGCCATAGATAAAACGGAAAGAGATATTGGTTGAAAAGAAATGATGATTTTTTTATTTATATTTTCTTAAGGAGTGTAAATGCAAATTTTTTTAAGTAATATTTGTTTTGCAAGTAAAATTTGTAATGAATTTAAAACTTTTTTTAAAAAAGTTTAAAAGCGGAAATCTTTTGAGAGCGAATTTCCATAAGGATGCAAATTTTGTTTAAAAAAAAGAAACAGCAAAATTATATAAAATTTTTAGTTTGTTACACAAAATCCTTTTATTTTTGTAGCAAAATTACAGGCAATACTTTGTCATTTTATGTATTTTGTAATGTTAGTTTCGTTTTTTTAGTTTGCAGCTTGTTATTTCCCAATTTGAAATAAATTTTTTTACAAAACCTGATTTGTCATGGATTTCCGTTTTCAAATAAAAGAAAATAAATGATAGACAGACAGACAGACAGACAGACAGATGAAAGAGTCAAGAGACCAAAACCAAACCTATGTTATAATAAAAAATTTAAAATGAATTATATTAAATAGAAAACATTTAAATGGCAATGAACTTGAATTCAAGAAATAGTTTAACTGACCATAAAGCCATGAGAAACCATAAAATTATGCTGCTAAATAAATTTATATTTTTACAACCAGTTTAAGATCTTTGTAAAAGTAAGAGAAAAAAACAAATATTTTGTAATCATTAATATTAATGCTATAGCAAGACTTTATAACTTTATGTCTTTTTACTGCAGTTAATTTTAATTTAAAAAAAAAATAATTTTTTTTATAAATCAATTGTCGTCTGTCTACTCAAAACGTTTGACATAATTTAGCAACAAAAAAACGCTTAGCACTGAACACTCTTTTACTCTTGTTGTTTTCTTAAAATCATGTCTATTAATTAATACCTGCTTATTAAATTTTTTCTTTTGTAAATTGTTTACAAAAAAAAATAAATAAATAAAAAAATCAAATAAAAATATTGCTTGCGAAAAAAACAAGTTTGTTGCTTAAGTTTTTTGTTTATGTCTATAATAAACTATAAGCGCGTTATTATTATTGTTGTTGCTACTGCAAATCAGTGGTTTATTTGAACGTCAAATGGTTTCTGGGTTTCAACTGCAATAATAATCATTATTTTTATAGATCAGCAACTTTTAGGTTTTTTTCTATTTTTTTCACTAATTTGTATTTCCTTCCGAAGTAAAAAAAAAAATCGCTCGTAAACATCTGTCACAGCGAGAAAGACATAAATAACTGGATATATTTTAAAGTTTACACATGTTTAAAAGTTAACTCTTACAGGAAACTAGTCACAAAAATAGTCCAAATTTTTTTAATACTTCCACATATTTTGTCAAAATTTTCTAACAAAACACTTCACCTTAATATTCATAACAAATTCCCTTCAAAAGTTCAAACAATTCAAAAAGTTCACAAACATTTTTCAAACAAAACTACACAAACCAAAACTTTTACACACAAGCTTTTCCAGACAAAAGCTCACAAGCTTTTCCAGACAAAAGTTCACAAACTTTTCTAAAAGAATGTCACAAACTTTTCCAAACAAAGGTTCAACAACTTTTTTAAATGAAAGTTCAAAAACTCTTCTAAAGAAAAGTTCAAAAACTCTTTTAAAGAAAAGTTCAAAAACTTTTCTAAAGAAAAGTTCAAAAACTATTCTAAAGAAAAGTTAAAAACTGTTCTAAAGAAAAGTTCAAAAACTGTTCTAAAGAAAAGTTCAAAAAACTTTCCAAAGATAAGTACAAAAACCTTTCCAAAGACAAGTTCAAAAACTTTTCTAAAGAAAAGTTCAAAACGTTTCTAAAGAAAAGTTCAAAAACTTCTCTAACGATAAGTTCACACTTTTGAAAAAACTTTTCTTAAGACAAGTTCACAAAGTTTTCTAAAGAAATGCTCACAAAGTTCTATAAACAAAAGTTCACAAAGTTTTCTAAAAAAAGTTCACAAACTTTTCTAAAAAGCTTCAGAAAGTGTCCTAAGTAATTCTATAGAAAAAGTCACAGCTTTTCTATGGAAAAGTTCACAACTTTCCTATAGAAAAGTTCAGAACTTTCGTATGGAAAAGTTCACAACATTTCTATGGAAAAGTTCACAACTTTTCTATGGAAAAGTTCACAACTTTTCTATGGAAAAGTTCACAACTTTTCTATGGAAAAGTTCACAACTTTTCTATGGAAAAGTTCACAACTTTTCTATGGAAAAGTTCACAACTTTTCTATGGAAAAGTTCACAACTTTCCTATTGAAAAGTTCACAACTTTCCTATTGAAAAGTTCATAACTTTTATATGGAAAATTTCACAACTTTTCTATGGAAAAGTTCACTACTTTTCTATGGAAAAGTTCACTACTTTTCTATGGAAAAGTTCACTACTTTTCTATGGAAAAGTTCACTACTTTTCTATGGAAAAGTTCACAAACTTTTCTATGGAAAAGTTCACAAACTTTTCTATGGAAAAGTTCACAACTTTACTATGGGAAAGTTCACAACTTTTCTGTGGAAATGTTCACAACTTTTCTATGTAAAAGTTTACAACATTTCTTTGGAAAAGTTTAAAACTTTTCTATAAAAAAGCTCAAAAAGTTTATCATTCTTTCATTTTAACATATTGTATAATATTATAATATTTTAAATACTAAAATTGATTTCAAATTATTCTCTCTTTTCAGTTTCCTATATTTCAATCAATTAAAATATGGGACAAGAGATATCACAACAAAATAAATGTAACACTTCTAGACGACAACAGCAACCTTTTCCTCAGCAACAACCAAACTTTCATCAGCACCAAGACAAACAAAACTATCAATCAACTACGTTTCACAAAAACAACTCCCCAAGCTTTTCTATACCCAAGCCACGCTACAAGCAACACAAAGAATTAATCTATACCTCGTCCAGCATCTCTAACGCTTCTTCTACAGACGACGAATACTATCGACAAAGACAGAAGTATAACTTGGCAAAACAAACGTATGAGAAAGCGAAAATATCGAAATCACAATTAGGTTCACGAAAATCACTCGACAGTCATTCCTCAACCTCGGATTATCAATCGAGTGCTTTTGAAACAGCCGAAGAGCTGTATCGAGATATCAAGGGTAATTATAAACGTAAGAGTTCACAAAGCACTGACAGTGGCATTTACTATTCATCGTGTCATTGTACGCCCACTCGCTTTTCTTCAGCTGCATCGGTAGCAAGTGGTGGGGCCACATCTGTTGTTTCCACCAAATCAAATAAATCATTGCAAAAACAAAAAGATTATTTAGATCATCATTTATATATAAAATCATATCTTGATATTTTAGAAGAAGATCAAAAGGCAAAGGCTCAATATAAGGTGGCCAAACCGGGAGGTATACGCAATTATACCCCAAAAATATTATCAGAAGTATCACTATCGACCAGTGCCCCGGAGGCCAACGGTTTTAGTAAGCAGAAATCTAAAGTTAAAGACGATCCGTGGATCTGACAATTACTGAAAAATGGCATTTGGTACAATGACATCTTTGCTCGGTATGATACCCCTACTGGCAATCGGCATGAATTACTATCGTTATCAAACTGTAGATCCCGAAAATAAGGTGCAGGAGCCGCAAGTAGTAAGTTTGGGAAATTGCTGTAATGTAATGCATTGTTTTTACGATATTTCTTCTTTTATTTTAGATAAGACGTCAATATGATTTTGTGGTTATAGGTGGCGGTTCAGCAGGGGCAGTGGTGGCCAATCGTTTGTCGGAAATTAAAAACTGGACGGTTTTACTTTTAGAGGCGGGTGGTGATGAAACTGAAATATCCGATGTACCCGCCTTGGCTGGTTATTTACAACTCACTGATCTGGATTGGAAGTATCAAACCACCCCCTCTGCCACTCGACAATATTGTCAAGCCATGAAAGGCGATCGCTGTTTTTGGCCTAGAGGCAAAGTTTTGGGTGGTTCTAGTGTTCTCAATGCCATGGTTTATGTTAGAGGTTCCAAAAATGACTACAATCATTGGGAATCTTTGGGTAATCCTGGCTGGGGTTATGAGGATGTTTTAAAATATTTCCTTAAATCGGAAGATGTACGTAATCCCTATTTGGCTCAGACGCCTTACCACGAAACGGGCGGTTATCTGACTGTACAGGAGTCACCCTGGCGTACTCCTCTTTCTATAGCATTTTTACAGGCGGGTCTAGAAATGGGTTATGAAAATCGTGATATTAATGGTGAGCAGCAGACAGGTTTCATGATCACCCAGTCAACAGTGAGAAGAGGTTCTAGATGCAGTACCGGCAAGGCTTTCATTAGACCTGTGCGTTTGCGCAAGAATTTGGATGTACTTTTACATGCCCAAGCCACACGCATTATTATAGATAAAAATAAAAGAGCTACAGGAGTGGAATATATAAAAAATGGCCGCAAGAATATAGTGTTTGTAAGAAGAGAAGTAATTTCTTCTGCCGGCGCCTTAAACTCACCCCAACTATTGATGCTGTCGGGTATAGGACCCTCAGATCATTTACAAGAAATGGGCATACCGGTAGTATCTGATTTGCCTGTGGGCAGTAATCTACAAGATCATGTGGGCTTGGGAGGTCTGACTTTTGTGGTAGATGCTCCTCTTACCGTTACGCGCAATCGTTTCCAAACTATACCCGTTTCCATGGAGTATATTCTAAGAGAACGTGGTCCTATGACTTTTACGGGGGTGGAGGGTGTGGCTTTTCTTAACAGCAAATATCAAGATCCTAAAATTGATTGGCCCGATATACAATTTCATTTTTGTCCCAGTTCCATTAACTCAGATGGTGGTGAACAGATACGCAAAATCTTAAATCTACGAGATGGTTTCTATAACACTGTCTACAAGCCCTTGCAGAATTCTGAAACCTGGTCTATATTACCATTGCTGTTAAGACCTAAAAGTACTGGCTGGATACGTCTTAATTCCCGTAATCCTCAGCAACAGCCTAAAATAATACCCAACTATTTTGCCCATCAGGAGGATATAGATGTTTTGGTAGAGGGCATTAAATTGGCCATAAATGTTTCGAATACCCAAGCTTTCCAAAGGTTCGGTTCGAGACTGCATAACATTCCTTTGCCGGGCTGTAGACATTTGGAATTCAACAGTGATGCCTATTGGGGCTGTTGCATTAAACAGTTCACCTTTACAATTTATCATCCTTCGGGTACTTGTAAAATGGGTCCCAGCTGGGATACCACTGCCGTTGTTGATTCGCGCCTAAGAGTTTATGGTGTCTCCGGTTTACGTGTGGTAGATGCCAGTATTATGCCCACTATTGTCAATGGCAATCCTAATGCTCCTGTTATAATGATAGGCGAGAAAGCTTCTGATATGATTAAAGAAGATTGGGGTGTACGACCGTTACGCAGGCAAGGTTGATTAGCAAAGTGCGTGTTATAAAGTTCCATTAAGGCTTCCATTATAAATTTGTTAGAAATTTTAAGTGAAAAAAAATCTAAGTAAAAACTAACTAGTCAATATTTTGTTATTGTTATCAAATTTGTCTTTTATATATAGAAAGAATCAAATGAGAAAATTTATTTATTTTATTATTTATGTTTTAAAATGTTTTCCTTATTTTGTATAAATTTTATTTTTTAATTTTCTTTAATTTTTTCTTTACTTTAAGTTGTAATATTTAGTTAATTAGTTATTTTTTTAATAAAGAAAAACTATAGATTTTTAAAATAGTTTTGATTTTTTAAGGTTTTTTCCTAGAAAATTATAGTAAAACCTCCAAGTTCAATGACTCCACCACAATCGTCGTTACCTATCGGTATATGTAAAGAGAGAGAGAGAGAGAGAAAGCGAAAGTTTTTAAATCTAAACTGGATTCCCGAAAATCACAAGATCATAAATTTTCACACATACATCATACAAGTTAATAGACAAAGTTATAGTTTCATATACTTTAAAGTTCAAAGCTCTTCTTTGAACTACGTCGATTACTAGTAGTACCTACTTGGGGCATTTTTCTTTTGCTATTATCATTGAACTGTGGACTAACCTATGAACTAGTTTCTTAATAATACTATGGACTAATCAAGTGAGTAGTCTATGTAAGAGGATATTCTATAGTTTATTATCTATTCAATTGACTTATATATGGACTAGTCTATAGATTAGTCTGTGGACTACATTCTTGACTATAGATGGGTTCTAGTTCAAAAGTTCGGTTTTTGTAATTTTTTGAAATGTGAACTTCTCGACTTTTTCGTCTCATATTTTCAAAGTCAATTAAAGGACTTTTGTTAACAAAATCATCATTACGACCTTTATTTACAAAGTCATCTTTCCGAATTTTTTCTTACAAGAATATTAATCACATATTTGACGATAAAGTAAAAGTAGATTGGAGACCGTTAAGAAAGGATATTAGATGAATTATTGTTCAAACCAGGCATGGAAAATTTAAATTGCAAAATAGTACTAGATAGAAGAATAGTCTATTGACTAGTCTTTGAACTGTGGACTAACCTATGAAATACTTTATTGACTATACTATGGACTAGTCTATGGAAGAGGAGTCTGTTAGATAGTTTATTAGTGAGTATTAAATAGTCTATAGATTAAACTCTGGACTAGACTCTAGATTAGTCTGTCGACTTGAATATGGAATAGGCTATTGGCTAGTCTTTTATATAGCCTATTGACTACTCCATAGACTAGTATACGTGCATGCCTAGTGATTGATCTATAGCCTTTCGACTAGTCTATAGCATAGTCTATTTGCTTGTTTATAACTAGACTATACTGTGGACTAGTCTATTGACTAGTCTGTGGAAGAGTCTATTAGATAGTATATTAGTGAGTATTGAATAGTCTATAGATTAATCTGTGGACTAGACTCTTGACTGGCCTATAGATTAGTCTGTTGACTTAAATATGGAATATTCTATGTACATGTCTATAGACTAGTACATGTGCATGCCTATTGACTGATCTATAGTCTTTCGACTAGTCTATTACATTCCCTGGACATGTCTATTGACTAGTCTATAGACTAGTACATGTGCATGCCTATTGACTGATCTATAGTCTTTCGACTAGTCTATTACATTCCCTGGACATGTCTATTGACTAGTCTATAGACTAGTATATGTGCATGCCTACTGTCTGATGTATAGTCTTTCGACTAGTCTATAGCATAGTCTATTTACTTGTTTATAACTAGCCTATGGAATTGTCTATTGACTCGTGTAATATCTTAACTTTTGTCTTGACTATGAACTATTCTAGTCCTGCGGACTATATCTTTTTTATTCTATTGACGAATCAATCGAATGTACTTAATATATCGTCAGGGTACTACGGTACTTTTAGTAATAAAAGTGGCACTTAAGATAAGTACTAATGTACTGAATTTTACATGTCTGGTTTCTGCAAAAGTGGTGTCTAAAGACGTTTGTAAGGAACTGATTACATTAATTATCATCATTAAGTTGTGCCTCAACGCCAGTCTGTCATATTAAATTCTGAATCGCGTCGTCCGCGAAATAATGAATTGGATTAGATGTGGTACAGAAAAAATGGTTCATATAAATGGAAAAGAGAATTGTATGTTAAGTTAGGAATCGCGTCGTTCGCGAAGTAATAAATTGGTTTAGTTGTGGTACAGAAAAGATTGTTCATATAAATGGAAAAAACTACAATTATTTGAAGTAAACCCATGTATTACTACACTTATAGAATGACTGTAGAGAAAGTACGTAACAGTTGTCCGCGAAGGAATAAATCGAATTGGAGATGATAGATTGAAGATCGTTTACGAAAATTTAAAAGGGTGTTAAAGAGAAAACGGAGTCCCAAGGAAGACCTGAATACAAAACACATATTATTTGAACTGAACCTATACCCGTATAGAAAGCATGGAATAAAAGGAAAATTTGATCCTAACACTAGACGATCTTCATGTTACCCCAGATCAAATGGTTTTAAAATATTGAAGCTAGCAGTCCAATCTATGCGTCTTCGCGTTAAAGCATTTCGTGCTTTCCATACATACTTCGCAGTTTACGCTTCCAATTTCATGTGACGCTGACATGTTCATAAGCCGCTTCTTTAAGCATTCTTCGAGACATTCTACGCTTTCTATTTGTAAACAATTACATTAATGCTATTTGTTAAACAGATGCGTAGAATACGAGAAAGTGTAAAACGCGCGGGTTAGATAAACCACCTTTTTTAACAATCAGTTGGACGTTTGTTACTAACTGCCGGTCCGCACTAGGAAACTTTTGGGAAACTTTTGATTTTGCATGAGAGAGAAAGAGAAAGAAAAAGAATATCATTCATCTCTCTCGCGGTGTTTCCCGTTTCCCGTTCTCGGAAACTTGTTTTGTTTTATTATCCTTCTCACTCGTACAAACAAAATCAATGCAATTAACACGTAGTTTCTGAAACAAAAGTTTCTATGTGTGGACATTAAGGAAACTTCAAAAGAAAATTAAGAAAAAGTTTCTCAACAAAAGTTTTCTAGTGTGAACGAGGTCTAACATTGTAAAGAAAGAAATTCTAAAAGACGTGCAAGAGAGAAAGAATATATCTAAAGAACAGTGATAGATAAGCCACATGGACCTGGAGAATTCTTTAGAAGGAGCCCACACAAAATATTTTTAAATATAATACTTTTGCTTATATTCGATATTCAAATCTAAAGTTTGTGGTTCTGTATTTTTTTAAGCATTAAACCACTTTCTTTGGTTTTTAAATTATTTAATAAAATTTTATTTAATAACTTCAATTACATTCATTACTTACGTTTGCAATTACGTACTTAAAATAGCCGCCTAAAAATATACTTTGTCATTTCCACTAAAATGTCAACAAAAGAAAAGCGAAATATCAACTTGCAAACAATTACAACCAAAAATTTGCACTCATTTCATTCATACACTTATCAATCATAGTACAATTATAATATTTTATCAGGTTTTATAAATCGTAAAAACAAAATAAATGTCAAAAATAAACTGAAACGTAATACTACTGTCAACTTGTAAATTGGTGTTAAATGTTTGTTTTTCTTCTTTTGGTTTTTTTTTGTAAGAAATTCAAATAAAAGAAATATAAACAAAATATACAGGTAATAGTAAATACCATTACGAGCCGTATTACTTAACTGTTTTTAAAATCTTTCTTTACATTAAGTAAAGTGTGACCAATGTCATAAAATAAAAAAGAATGTCAAATTTTTTTTATTATTTTTTTATTATGTCAGAGGCGTGTAGTAAAAGGTGATGAATGTGTGATGGGGGATCTAATTACAATATTGGTGAAGTTTGCATGTTTACTATGTTTGATCATCACTGGAGAACCTAAAAAGAAGGCTATAAACAATGGCAACTGAAGTAATTATCAGATTATTACAGGTCAGTCAGTCAGGCTAGTCTGGCTATAATGCTAAACTTAAGGGGCTGAGACTCAAATTGTAAGGTTCATCGAGACTTGAGAATCGGTCTAGTCAGCAAACGACTAGACTCCTTTTGGCTATTTAACTAGCAATGTCGACAAAAAACCTATATATATTAGATGATAAGAAAGGGAGCCAGTTGCCCGAAGCATTCGTCTCGAACTTGCTGCGGTTCCTTAGGGATTCACAACGTGCTTAAGATAAAAATATTGAAGCAATTTGTGAAAAGTTTCCGGTGCTGTTGCAGACACCAGAACCCTACAGATAGAGATCGTATCAAATGCGTCTCTAGGTGTTGTTTCCGTATCAGCGATTGTTTATAGGTTGTCGATGAAGGCTTCAGATTTAGTCTGACAATTGGTTAACAATGTTCAACGATACTGCAATGAGTTACCAGCTAACTTAATAGTCTACCAACTACGTCTCTAGGTGCTGATGTCGTATCCACGATTGTTTATAAGTTGTTGATGAAGGCTTTACATTTAGTTTGAAGCTTGATTAGCATTGTCCAACGCCACTGTAATGAGTAGCGTAAATTGGCATCGCTTACAAGGGAATGGTGGTGAGTCACTCCTTGCTAATTCTGTGGTTGAAAAAGACCACCATGATCTTAGATCTTCATGACAGGTGCTCATGTAAAGCCTTACGGAACTTTTATTCTTAAGTTAGGTTAATAGGAATATGTACATATCTACATCAAATCCGAAGAAATGCACATAGGTCACTATAGGGCTTGTTGTGCATAGGAAAAGTTTGTTGTTGAAAACAAATACTTAATATAGTATTCAAGGAATGTATTATCATCCGATGTTCAAAAAAAACTAATTTTCCTGGAATATGGATCAGTGTTCATGAGGGATGTTATATTGAGAATAATACCACTCGCAAGTTATTTCAATCTAATTTTGTCTAAAGCCAGACAATGGCTAAGAATGTTCCCCAGAGTTTCACCGTCCTCTCTACATTCGTCTGAAACCGCATGACCTATTTGCTATAGCTGGGTCCGTAAACCTCAGACTATGCACCACCATATTAACCTCAGACTTCCTAATTTTGAGGGTGAGAAGACTGCCCTTTGTTAGGGTCATTTCATAGGATATTTTTAATTCTGCTCTCGCCGTATCTAATGGTTTTGCTTTTTTCAGAATAATTACCCCAAGCTTCCTTCCATTAGCACGATGCCCTATCCCATGGCGGTACTTTATTCAATCACTGGGTGAGTAAAAAGTAAACAACTCACCACTGACCCTTTGTGTATCTTAAACGCAGGTTGCAATTTTTGTACATGGATTGAGCCGGTCCATGTACAAGCACTTTGCTCAAGTACTTGAGCTATCTAATCTAGGTCCATTTCTGCCCCGTTCCTTAAATTCCGAGATGTAAAACATGACTTTCGTTTACAACCACGCAGATGGGATGGCATCTGTTGATTTGACAACAGCAATTAGAGATGTAACTAGTAGACCGAAGTACCAATCCATCAAAAAAGGCGAGACTTTGTTCTTACTCACAGGGACACACTGTGGTAATTCTGATATGAAGAGAATATACTCTGAACACATCTGGACAAGGATGGAAAATTTCATATTATCACTTTCATCCATCATCAGACAACACAGCAGACATCTCATTTATACGACACATTCATAAGAGAAAAACATACGACACAAAAAAGTGATTGGTCTACTATTGCCCTCTTCGTTAAGACTTCGGACGAGTAGTGAACATATGATTGCAAGCATGTCGCATAACACTTATGCGACATGCTTGTGTAGTTCACCTGCAACACCAAACAAGTGCCATAGTGGCACCTATATAGAAGCGAAACTAAAAACATTACATTGTTTGTCCAAAACCCTAAAACCTTCCCAGGGAAGTGAATGTGATAGCAAAAGCAAAAAACAACATTTCTAATCCCAACTAAGTTCCATAATAGACATAATATATAAGAAAAAAATCTGCACATTACGAATATCTTGTAGTACTATTACGACGAATGTGTGCTAACAAGGTGTGTGTTTTCCGACACTACAAACCTAAAGCCAAAATTTGATCAATGATGATGTTTTATGTGCAATGCAACTTATCACTATTTTTTACACATAAATTTTATTTGCAAGAAAAAAGTATCTAAAAAACCCTCAACTACGTAGTTTATCTTAAAAATTATTATAAATTTGAATGTTTTGCAAAAATACTATAATTATCTATCGTAAAGATAGTAGAAAGATATATTACACGGTTTTATGAAAGGTGTATGTATTATTGAGTAATTAGTTGAATTTGCATTATTTTGTTTTTGGTTGATGGTGTGGTAATCGTTTTAAAACTAAAACTAAAATTTCATTTAGTTTATGACATTATTATACTTGAGAGTGTCTCGCTAGTCCCCGGCGTAAATGTTGAGGCCGTCATAATTAATTTTACTTTTTTGTTTTAAATTTTTATTTAAACTTTGTTTACATGTCATTAAGTTGTCACATGTCAAGACAGTACCGGTAGTGTAGGTCTATGATATTATGTCTCTATATATAGTACATACCTATATGTAATTGTTGTAGTTGCTGTTTTAATTTTCATTTCGCTCACCCACTTTCATTAAAAATGATTGTATCGGGGCATAAAAAAATAGTGTTGTTATTTTTACGGCAAAAAAACTACCTGTTTTAATGGCTTTTAGGGATTTTAATGCATCAAGAGAAAAAGTTGAATAATTCGAGTATTTTTATTAGATAAGATACTTGATTCAAGTATCAATTCTTTAAAAAGGAAAACGCATAATTTTAGCTTTTTTAGGCTTAAGCTCAAACGCGTTTGAAATAATATTGAAAAGAAAAGATTATGGGTTTAATTTAAGCTCGACTTGTACTTGATTGTAGAAAGGAAGTGCTAAGCCATAGAAAAAAGTTCTAGGCAAATGCACCATGGACTATTGCTATCTATATATCTATCTATCTATCTATCTATCTATCTATCTATCTATCTATCTATCTATCTATCTATCTATCTATCTATCTATCTATCTATCTATCTATCTATCTATCTATCTATCTATCTATCTATCTATCTATCTATCTATCTATCTATCTATCTATCTATCTATCTATCTATCTATCTATCTATCTATCTATCTATCTATCTATCTATCTATCTATCTATCTATCTATCTAAATATCTATCTATATGAGTAAGGAAATAAAGCGTATAGGTGATCTAAATCTTTCTTGGAACTAGTTTAGAATCTGATAAATTCGAAGAAGGATCATTTATTGAAGAACTAGTTCTAGCACCATTCCAAAGTGTTAACTCTATAACACTTAACCAGAACCAGTTTTAAAGGTGACAATTTCAAATAAAAATCATTGTTCTCAACTCAAACTAGAACTCGTATTGGAAAATAAAATGTGTTTCAAAACTGTTCGTGGAACTAATACAGTTTTTTCTTTCTGTGTAGTGTAATACATAATAAAACGTTTGGAATTACAATTAAACCGATTTTAAAATTTATGTGTCCATTGTTTAGAAAATAATATTGTAATATTATAGTTTTTTCTCACCTCGAGTGTTTAAATTTAAAATAAAATTTCAAATTGGTTTCATTACCTGAAAAGAGAAGGAGTTGAAATTATGATTAATAACGGTAATTGATATTTAAAAAAGATTACAATTCTAGATCTTTCAAAAGCAATTCTAATATTAAAAGTACTCTTTAAAGATTTTGTTTATTAAACTCTTAAGATTAGTCCTTTTTACCTTCATTCCCAATTAAAACTTTTTATTACAGAAACTTTTAAATCCATTATCAACATTTTACTTTTAACAATTTTCACATAACGATCATAATGATCTATAGCTAACCAGTAGAAAAATACAACTTACACTCACTTCCCCGTTACATTGAAAATTAATTTGACATTTTGGCTTTTGCGCTTTAAATGTGAAAATCATTTACGGAAATTCAACGTGACAAGTTGGGCAAATGGAAATAATGTTTTTTTTTTTCTAAGCTAAATAGACCACTAGTACCAAAATTTGATGAAACGTAACAAAAAGCTAGAGGATTAATAGTTTTGTAACGCCTCACTAAATAAAGAAAGGTGAAATTTGTTAGTTGTTTGGTATTTAATGGATTATATTTGAGATTAAATTGAAATCAAGATTATGAAATGAAATTAGTTTGTTGTGAAGATTGTTTTCTAATAATATGAGTTGTAGATATAATGAGGAAAATGTTTTTAAGAGTATTTAAAGCAAATAATTTCAAGTTGAAGCTTAATAAGAAACCTGTAATAAATTTACAATATCTTGGTAATAAGTATACACTTCAAATATAATAGAACAATCAGAAATATATCCTACAGCTGTTAAATAGCAAGGCATCGCCGTCGAACAAACACGATTATGCCGCCGTTGAGCATTTAGCAACGACTGGTATCTCTGACAGTAAAACGTTTGCATCAGTTTTAATTTTCTATATAGTTCATATTTAAAAATGCAAATTCATCAAAATCGTTTAATCAATCTGGCATTTAAAAGGTGGTTTCTGTAATTATCCTACTATTATTCATATCATAATAATATATCCCTGTTAAATTAAAATCATTGTGCTTAGATTCGGGATCACACACGTTTTTAAAAGAAGATTGTAAGAATCCGATATTTCACAACGTTCCCGAAAGTGCATATTATGAGTAAATTTTGGATAGGGAACGTAGACTGACTGATCAAATATCTTGTTTGGATGATAAAGTATATATAGTGTAATATATCTGTTATCGGACAAATCTGAGGTGTTGGTATTGGGGGAATACAATCGTTTGTCTTTCGGAGTTTTATAAAGGGACCTAGAATAAACGTGATAGTTTACAGCGGGCAAACAGTTAAGTAGATTCAAAAGGATTTCGTTTTTTACAGAGCCTCTTCACTCATCACCAATAACTTGGAATGGTTGGTTAGCGTGCGTGCAAATTATCACGAGTCGAAGAGGCTTTGTTTTTAACGGACCGCCCACTTGTCACATGTGAATTTTTATAGTTTTAGATCCAGCCTGTAGCTGTGAAAAATCTTAAGCTTAGACTGAGATATCGCACCAAGGTTAGATTTGAAGCAAGATAGAAGGGCAGAACCTTTACAGAGAAGATGGAAGACCATTTCATTCTTTTCTCTCTCTTTGCAAATGCAACAGTGATGGTTTAAGAGGCCAAGCCGACTTGAATGTTTGACTATTACACAGTGTCCTAGTATTACTGCTATCAGCCGATTGATATATCACGCCTACTTGAGTTTAAAAAGTGTCTTGTGCGTTTCCAATTGAAGGAGGTCCGCAATAACTTAGCCCCTTTACATGTGTCTAGGGTCTTCCATCTATTTTCATCCTTTGAAGAAAGAATCATCCAATATAACTAACCAAGGTTGGGTATAAATTGTCGGGGAATGTGTTTCTCTTGACGTCAGTTTCTTTTTACTGTCTTTGCAACTGTAACAGTAATTATTAATTTGATTTGGTAAAAGGAGTTAGAATAAATACTGTTTGATTTGGTGACTTCATTTACTGTTATACAAGACGACTTGTTTTAAATCGGTGGCCGCTGGACGCCGACAAAGTTTTCGTAAGCCGCCAACAAAAAATTTTTTTCTTTAAATTTAAATTGAGTTGCCACTTTTTACAGACTTCATATTCAATAGTTCCGAATATTTAAATCATACTTCTGACATTATCAAAAATATTTCAGCCTTGCAAACACGACAACGGTTAGAAAGATGGAGAAATCCAGCTTCCTTACAAAAGACTCCAGTGCCTATAGATCCTAGTCTACCAAAGTCAGCTAGAATGAATACTGTTTGATAAGTCAAGTTAAGAGGCAGAGATACAAGCCTACTTGCCTTTAATCGACAAGCCGCCGACTAAGAAACTTTTATTTTATATAATTTCAATTGACTTGCAACTTTTTACAGAGAAATTGAAAAGAGTTACAACATCATATTATGTTCATTTACCAAAAATATACAACTACTAGTCTTGATGATGTATGCATTGGATAGGATAGGAACTCTTTGAAAACTTTACCAAATTCCGCTAGAATGAATGCTGTTCGATTGGGTGCAAGGAGTTAGAATAAATACTGTTCTATTTGCTGACTTCTTCTACTGTTATTGATGCATCGGTAAATCTAGTTAAGAGACAGAGATACAAGCTGACTCGTCTTTAATCGGCTGCAGCTGGTCGCCGTCCAAGTTTTAATAACCGCCGTCTTAAATTTTATATTGTTTATAAATGATTTAAACTAAGTTGCCAATTTGTACAGATAAATCACAAATAGTTGTGGCAATCATATTGTTGTCACAAGCTTAAAGTGTTAAGAACTGTTAAGAGTCAAGTTTTCATATAAATAATTGTAATAATGACCATTTTCTAAAGAAAATACTTATATAGAGATACTTTTCTATCTAATAAACTAATATAAAAATATTTTCTGTAAATTTTCAATATTCTGAAAATGAAAACAAATTTTTAGCATAGATTTAGCCGATATTAAAGTCGCCGCCGGTACATTTAATAAAAAGCCGCCGGTGTCAATAATTTTAATTTTTAATTTTAATTCGTGTACACACTTTTCATCTCTTTAAAATGTCTTTGCAATTTTTATAATTTGGCTTTAAGTGTGACAATGATAAATGTATATTTCAAATACAAATATGGGTTAATAAACTTGGGCTAGTGATAAATTACAAATGGCTAAAGAAAAAAAAGAAGGTAAATTACAATTGTTAACTCTTCAATACGATGCCGGCTATTATTTTAACTTTTGAAATTAATATAATTTAAATGAAACAAATTGAGAAAAAACAACTAACACAAATATTTACACCTTCTCCTAAAACTACTATTTTGATCATAATGAAATAAGAGTACGTGATAAATAGCACAACTACATTTTAATGGACTCGTAATAATTGTGGTAAAAAAAAACAAAACTCCAGAGTTGGATTTGTGGTTAAGTATTGTTATAATTTGGCCAAAAAAAATTTTAAATTAAATACACATACACATAAAACTATTAAAATAAAATATTTTAAAATTTCTATACAACAATAAAAACTATAAATATTTGATTATTTTTTTTTTCTTTTGGCCAACAACTGTAAAGCAACAAGACAACTGAATGAATGATCGGTTAAGCTGCCGTTAAACTCTGGCTTCAATAACGCAATAATTGTGTTGTTGTTTTGTTAAATTTTTGTTAGCAAATATTTGTAATAAAATAGTTTGTGAATTGGAACTTCAATTCCAACTTTTTTCGTTTAGTTTTATAAAAACTGAAAAAAGCAAAAAAGTGTTTGAAACATTGATTGAGAAATTATGTTTAAAACTGTTTTTATTTGTAGATTCGCATGATTTTTTACATTTATTTTAAATTTGCTTTTGGATAATTTTGTAATAAATGAATGAGTTTTATGATTATATTGTTTATTTACTATTATTAATGTATTTTGCAGATATTTATTTTGTTGTTCGCACATTTATTTTAATAAAAAAACTGCCACTTTTGGTATGTCACGTACGTTTCTCTTGGAACAGGTGAAGACATTTTAATAAAAACGTTTTTATTCGATATAATGACTTCAAAAAATATATCGAAATTAATATTATATGTAACAATCTGTTCTATTTATTATAAATTTGTCGATCCATTTTTAGCAAATGGTCGCAGCGATAAGATAATTGGCAACAGGATTCATCATGATTACTCATTTACATATTCTATTAGAAATGGTAAACATGGGATGATACAATCAGAGATACAAGCCGAAACGGCTTAAATCGGCGGCGGCTGGCCGCCGGTAATATTTTGCAAGCCGCGCCACCGCCGACTTCTTTCGGCTTAAAAGCTAAGCCGGCTTAAACGTAGCCGCTGATAAAGATTAGAACCACACATGTATTTCGGAAAATAATTTCACCAATTTGAACGGAGTTGCCACTATTTTAAATTCTTATTGCAAATTGAAAAAAGTTGCCACACAATATTGGGCTAATATTAAAATAGTGATACCTACTGTAAATGTCTATTTTCTGAAGAAATACCTTATTTAGAGACAAGTTTCCATATAACAGACTATTATACAGAGATTTTTCAATATAATAAACGTTTATAAGGTCAATTTCTGAAGAAAAAGGTAAATTGAGCCGACAATTTAGCTGCCACCGATATTTTCTATAATAAGCCGCCGCCGCCGATCTAAAATGGTTATGCCGCCACAACCGATCATTTTGCATCGGCTTGTATCTCTGCATACAACACCTCTTGCTTTCTTTGAGCAAATGGTCCTTCAGCAAAAACCTTTACCATTACCATGTAAGGCCTTAACATGTTAAAAATTTAAGTTATTATTTTAATACAATCATGTCATTGGAGGCAAGTACTTACCACAAGCGCTTACAAGTAATTAGAAACAATAGTCATTGTATATAACATGAAAAAACGTACGTCTAGAACTTTACAGACAATAAGACTAATAAATTAGAAAGTATTTATATAACACATTATTAGTAAGATCTTATTAGACTACTTCTCTAAAACCCAGGCGATATGTAATAGTCATTGAAAAGTATGTTTTTTGCTGGGATCTAATATTATCAAACTTCATACTGGATGTTGAACATATCTTCTGACCTCGGGCTTAAATCAAAGAATCTTCGTAGCCAAAGTTTTTTCCTGATGCGAGTGGTGCAGGCAAAAGAAGTAAATTTTACAAGAGGAACTATACAGATTTCTTCGATGAATTTGGAATAAGAATCTCTCTTCGCTCTACATCAGTTCTTTATCTATTATTCTTAAAACGAGTGCACAATCCTGGACTCTTGCAGAGAGGCAAACGTTCGATGAAAAACCATGCTATAAAACTTATTACTCCAAATAAATGGGATTTATCGATAATAATAACCGCTTGGGACTAAAACTAGAAATAGTCTTCATTACCCTCACTTAATAACATACTGAGTTATGCTACAGCTAAATGTTGGATCTAATGCTACACTGTACATTATAATAAGATACATCTAACGGGTGGTGTGGTCTTGTCAAAACGATGTAACTTCGGCTACACTTGATTCCAGTAGTGTAACCAATTTTCCAAGTTAAACACATTTGATAGAAATGTTGAAAAGTCATCATTAGATTGGGACAGATTCTTTCGTATAGTCAGATACACCTCTCTCGATACATCTTAGATATATCACACAACAAGATCAATCCCAGTCATATCGGCGAAAGAACGTGATCCTGATTAGATAATTGTGTAATTGTTAGAGCGAATCTCTGTTAGACCAACGCTCAAGTTGATGGTGGTAAAGCTACAAGATGCCGCTTTTGGTTTTTATGGAGTTTCATTCGGATATAAAGTATAATAGGTACATTCAGTGGAAGTGATAAAGAAACATGAAAGCTTGATCATGGTTGTTGATAATTAATATATGTATATATACCCACCACCTCCGGTCTACCAAAGTAGAGGCCGAGGACTCGATCTAGGGAAGTACTTATTTTCTGCATACAGAACGAGGAAATCGATGGAATCGAAGAAATGAATTCTAGAGATCTGGTACGAAAATATGTTTAAACCTAAGACCTACAATTCGAAGACTCTTCGAAATTAAGCCATAATCGTGGTAGCTTCCTAATTATTGCACTCGGAAAGCGATTGAAAGATCACAACTGATCACCAATTCCATTATTTCAGCATCGGGAGAAGTACTTGTTACCTAACTGCAGAACGAGGAAATCGCTTTAAAGGAAAGACTTACTCGTGGCTGCTTAATTACTAAAAGCGAAAGGTTATCGAAAGTTTTATCGAAGTTTAGTCAAAATTGAGGACCAATAATGTCTAACGGGTTAATTACGATCACTAAGTTAAAGACTCTTGTAATGCGAAAGGATAGTTAGTTAGGTAGTTAGTTAGTTAGTTAGTTAGTTAGTTAGTTAGTTAGTTAGTTAGTTAGTTAGTTTGAAAGGAGGATGTATATACATCAAATCCGAAGAAATACACCTAAGCCTATATCGGGCCTGTTGTGCGTAACCAGTGCCACGGGTGGGAATCAAACCCACCACCTCCGGTCTACCAGACTAGAACACTAACCACTAACCTATCGGAGGCCATAATGCGAAAGGTCAGTGACAAATATCAAGTATTAGTAAGGGCTCTGAATCAAGTAAAAATAAGGTATCTAGGGAAAAGAGGATTCAGTTGGCGAAGCAAAAGGATCTTTTGAGATAAAAGAATCGTCGATAATTGGGGAAAAGAGCTTAACTCTAGCATTTAATTTATTAAAGCTAGTTATAAATTGTATTATACTTCAGGGTCTTATTCATAAACTTTTATAAAGACAGATTGCAGGTTTTGGAGAGAATATTTTATAGATGCAGTTGACGAAGTTTTGAGATAATAAGTTCGATGATATTTAAAGGATAAAAAGAGCGCAAACTACATCGAAAAGAAGACTTTAGCAAATATATATAAAGGAGAAAAATCTAAATGTTTTATACTGAACAAAATAACGGAATAGAGCATTTCCTTAAAGATTAACAACATTGCATTACCTCTAAGCAAATTAGTAAGCGATAGTCTGCTTATAGGAGCTTTTGAAAGAATCTACAATCAACGTTTCAATATTGCAATATTTTAAAGGTGATTTTCTCAAAAGTGAATGTATTATTAACAAAAACTAAAACTTTTTACAATTACAGTGACCTGCATAATTTTTTAATTAAATTGTATTTTCTACTTTTGTTAGCAACATCTTCTAGCAAAAACTTTAGCTAACTAACAGCTTTATTTTAAAAGCCCCAGAGTCAACAGTAAAATGTATTTAATATTTTTTCCTTAATAAAATCAAATAAAAAACAGTTTTCATCATAAAAAGCACTAAAAATAAATATAGAAATATGAAATTAAGGAAAATAACAATTTCTTTGAAGAAAAAAAAAAGAAACAATGAGATTTTCAAAACTAGATAAAGGGAAAAAGGAAACAATTACATAGAAAGTTATTTCATATATAAATTTCATATAGATTGAGCGTTTAGTTTGTTAGGACCGTTTTTGAAAAACTCAGATTCATTTGATTTATGACAGTTTTGTGCACAAAAAGTAAAACCTAATAATCATAAAAAAGACATTTCAGGCATTACCTAGGAGCCTTATGACTTATTCATATTTTAACAATATAAAAACTGATATTTTATTGCTTTTCATGTACATAAATTACAATAATATTTGAAAATTAAATGAACCTTAAAAAAACTGAAATTGTCGCTTAAAACATTAAAATACTATTTTGTGTCTTTAATTATTTTAATATTTCTTACTTTATTGTCTAGTTAAGTTTTTAAAAAATAAACGTTTTTGAACTCGTTTAATTATTAAGTGTCAAATAAAAAACTTTAATTGGCAACAAGTGGTCAAGACTAAATTAGTTTTTACAAAGGTAGGGTGATAAGTTTTCAAAGTTTTATTAGATGAAATTTTCCTTTAGTTAGTATATATCTAAGGAATCTTCTGAAGAAGGGACATTTATAGGAAATGTTCTATAAATAGAACATTTTTCCAAAATTATATTAAAGGAGAAAATTAAGCCTCGAAAATTTAGAAACGAAAAAAGTTAGTTTGAACTCTACGAAATATAAAAATGATGAAAAAGAAAAAAAAATAATATAAGTAGAAAAAACAAAATTCCACCATAATTTTGAGCTGGATCCCCATCTGTCTTATATACATCAAATCCGAAAAAATACATCTAGGCCTCTACATGGACTGTTGTGCTCTCCATAACCAGTGCCTTAGGTGGGAATCGAACCCACCAC
This sequence comes from Lucilia cuprina, assembly GCF_022045245.1. Lineage (NCBI taxonomy): Eukaryota > Metazoa > Arthropoda > Insecta > Diptera > Calliphoridae > Lucilia > Lucilia cuprina. Next base: position 10,168,608 of record NC_060951.1, read on the forward strand.
CATCGGTCTACCAGGCTAGAACAATAACCACTAATCTACCGAAGACCACTGTGGTAGATGTAGATCTCCACATTCAAAATTCATTTCAAATTTTCTATCTGAGGATCTTATATATCTCGAGGAAATAAAAAAATAATATATAAGTTACATTGCAGGACCTAAACAGCCCAGTACCGTTGACAAGTCTTGATCTGCTTGTAAGTCATGTGTCATTACAATGCAATGATGAGCAAAACACTGCTACGAAGGTAGATACCTTAGCCTTCGTGAAGGACAAAGCGTCAAGGCTACAGCAAGCTATTGCCAAAACAAAAAGGTGAAAGACAAGGACGGAATCGGGGAAAGCTCTTAGCTATTTATCTATATACCAAAGCAAATCTTAAAAATGGAAAGAGAGCATACCTAAACTACCTGACTCTCTAGAGCACAGTGGAGTTTATTGAGAAAGATACTGTAGGAAATGATAGTGAGACAATTTCTTAAGACTCCAAAGAAAAAAATACAATTCTTACATAATAGCTGAGGCAACTATGAAAAAATTTAAGAGGAAAAAGAGCTCACCTCTTCTAATATACATTCGAAGCTATACAATACCTCACTCAAAGGAATCTGAAGTCAGAGTCCTGCTGGTAAGGATAACAACAGAAACTGAATGATGAAAAAGGAAAACAGCCGACAAAATTGCCAAGAGAAGACACCGGGACGATCTCTGTTATGCAATATACCTCGAACTAATTAAAATGAGAAAGCAGAAACTAAACAAAAAAGAAAAACCCATCAAAGTTGCCAAGAGACGACACCGGGATGATCTCTGCTATGTGGAATAGGTCAAAGGTAATGGTATGAATGTACAAAAAGAGAAGAAAGATATTAGACGAAGAAAAGTGAAAAGATCCGACAAAGTTGCTAAAAGAAGACACCGAGACGACCTCTGCTTATCTGGTCAATAAAACGATAGTGAACCACGCAATCACTGCAAAGAGCCAACAACAAAGAACTGCCAGTTCAACATAAGTGTGTAATGTTCATGAGATTGACATTTCACCAATGTACTGGCACCCTGAAGAACAAGAAAGTGACAATACGAACACACAAAGAATGAGAATGGAATTGGTGTAAGTTGGTGAATGGTCGGGAAAGTCTCCTTGCTCTACAGGAACTAGTATTGATTTAGTATACCTCTAACTTCAAAGAAGTTCTCTGGTTCTGTTCTGAGTTTGAATTGACTTTGGTATTTTCTACGTCCTTTATTATATTATCACGACATAAAGAAGGATTAAGAGGCTAGATATTTCGGACTACCAAGTACTTATATAGGTGCTGTTGCTAAAGCAACAGGAATGCACTGGAATGGTTCATTAGTTGACGGGGATTGCATTCCTGAGAATGCAATCTTTCATGACATCAAAAGGGTGCTGACCTTCCGGTAGAGCCGTTGGATTGATTTCACCGTATGTTCTGTTACTAAAGCAAAAGGGCCATGTCAGTAGTGTGAGTGTGCGGGCTTTAAGAGGATTAGGAATGCACTGGAACGGGTCATTAGTTTATGGTGGGCTTAAATTCAATCTTTCATGTCATCAAAAGGGCGGTATAGACGTTATATTCATTTCACCTTATGTTGGGGTCGCCAATACTATTGATTTTAGACCAGTGTTTGCTTTTTTCTTGTCGGGTTATTCATTGGGATTGATCCCAAGATGCCTACCATTTCGCAACATGGCTACTTTGACAATAGATTAGATAGATCTAGTACTTTAGCAAAGTCCACGTAAATGGGCTGACACAATGATGTACAAAGATTGAAAACCGAGTTCTTCATAGAAGGATTCAGGGGTGCGTAATAGATCGTTCCCAAGTCTACACAGTATTGAAAAAGATCACCGTGAAACAAGCCCGTCAAAGCAGATGTTTACGTAAAGCACCTAGACATTTTTGCCCTTTCCAAAATCGGTAAAGATTTGTTAAAAGAAGCACCGACGTCTAACGTCGAGGTGTCATCCCCTCAAAAATCTAGAAGGAAATCACTTAGTCGCCAGTAGAAAGAGAAGCGGAAGAAGCCAATTAAAAGACTGCCACTATAACCAACGTCGTGGTGTCAACTTCTCAAAATCTAGAAGGAAATCACTTAGTCGCCAGTAGAAAGAGAAGGGGAAGGTGTCATTTAAAAGACTGGAGGAGGTTATCGTCAAACTGCTAGATGACCATAGCGGAGGTGATCCAAAAAAACCTCAATGTTCTCTAAATCTAGAAAAGAAAATTTATGCGAAACTATCTCTACTATAGAATCAATTAGAAAATTCTCCTAAGAAGGAAGTTTGTCTGAAAATATATCCAAAATATAGTCTTTAATAGACTGGTGGACATTTGCTGCATTATTCATGAACATTTATCAGAGGTTAATACAACAGATTTTATATAAACATTTGATTTATGAGCCTTTGATAAAATTTGTTGAATAAGACGCTTAGATTTGAAATGTTTACATAAATATTTTCTATCTTATTCATAATAATTTATCAAAGGTTTTTATAGAACAACCCAGCTAGCATTCGGATGATTGTTGGATGATCAGTAAAATGTGTCATTTTTGCCTCCTTTTGATGAGCTAATAGTGATTAATAAGTTGAGTGTTTAAAAAATTACTAGAAAATGATCAAGATATATGATTGAAAACTGAATATTTGAAAAACAATAACAAAATGTATAGCAATCATAAATTGATTATCTTGCTGTTTAAAATATGATGGTTTTAAAAACATATTTTGTGGTCATATTTCAAGCAGTTGGAAGATCTAAAATTGTTTCTTATGTAATTGTTTTTGTTTGTAATGAAATAGCAACACTTACACCTTAAAACGAATCAAAAACGATTCAAAAATGATTCGAAACTGATTTGAAATGGGGCTTTGAAAAGACTCTTTTGGAAGAGTTAGCAAAGACTCAAAAATGACTATAATATGGGTTGGGAACAACTCAAAAACGACCAGTTATTTGGTTCATTAATGACTCAAAATAGATTAAAAAATAAGTCATAATTGATCAGAAGTGGGGCTCATAAATGACTCATTTAGAAGAATCGCGGGTAGAGTACTATTTTTTCCCGACGAATGTATCATTTATGATCAGAAAATGAGAGCATATATGATAATTTTAATCGCGCAGAAGAGTCATAAATGTCTCGAACGTGAACTAAAATTTCAAAAAATGCTTGCTCGGAAGTGTTGTATGAAAAATTGTCTTATAAAGCTTTGATAAATTATTATAATTAAGGCCCTACAACATAGTAAATGGCACATTCGTCATGTTAATTTAAATTCCATTATAACAATTTAACACTCCCAAACAATATAAAATTTCAATATCAAATTGATTAGAGCCTTCTTTCTTTTTTGCAAAATTTAAATTCAAAACATAAACTATTAGATTAACAACAAACCGCTAATGATATAATATCACATCTTTTAGATCCAAAACAAATCGATACGATAAAAAAACGTATTTAAAGATGAAAAAGATTACAACATATAGACAAATTCAAATACCCAACCAAATACCGGCTCTCCAAGCACTCATCATATGTATACAAACCCCAGTAACCTTGACACATTTCGGATTAATACATAAAACCTGACAGTAAATACTAACACAACTCACATTTAAGTGCCAATAGAAGAAGTAGCAGTAAATAAACAAAATGAAATTTTTATAAAAAAAAAAAAAATCCATATATTATTTGGCCAACAAGCTCAAAAAAATGATGTCAAAATGTTAATGACCAAAAAAATTATAATAACAACAAAAACAAAAAAATTAACAACAAATTTATAATAAAAACATTTTATAGTTTTGATGATTTGCTGGGTCTACGTGCGTTAAACATTAAAAATAAATACAAATCTGAATACTCTAGTCATTTACCGACATTGTTACCATTAATTCACTGACTGACTGACAATAGTTGAAAATTTGTAATATAGCTGCATGATTAGACCAAGTTAGCATGCACATGTGAATGCAATTGGTAAATCCAAAGCAACAATGTAAATAGTAGACACACAATATGGTGGGGGGATTGCTTATATGGTCATTTAATTGTTCATCCAACTTAATGTTTTACGACATCCATTCTGCTCAAATCAACGTCGTACTGATCATGGAAAAAAAGTTAATTATTAACGCATAACTACGTAGACTAGTGACTGTCCACTATTCGCCCCCCAAAAATGAAGAAAACTATCGCTAGATCATTATCAACTAGTTGTGTAAGAGATATTATTTGATAAGCACATTACTGCCTACTTCTCCTTAATGAATCTTCACCATGTGTGAGTGTTTGACATATCGGTTTAAAATGTGTACCAGTACCTGTAGTCTGTTGGATCACATACTGGTGGTGTCAAATCTATTCTCAACCTTTCCTACAATGATTTGACTTGGGATAGAAGCAGAGAACATATGTTATACAGAGAACATATGTAGCATGCAGACCGGTTGTTGCAGAGATCCTTTCGGTTTGCACGTTGTACATATATACTATATCTCGATGTCGCTTTGATACTTTTCTATATAAAATTGATGTCACTGGGTTATGTACGATGCAACATGTTTTGGGGAACTCTTTGAAACTGATGGGGGGAAAGTGTTAAGTTGACACTTGGTAGTTGCCTGTCGTTTCGTAGATCTTCATGATCACAGAATAGAACTGAATATTCCACCCACATGGACGATTAGTACAATGCAACAAGTTTTGGGGAACTCTATGAAACTAATGGGTATCTCTTATCCTTTGTATAGCTAGGCTTCACTTTATATTGGGGAAATGTCAAGTTGACACTTTCCGTGGATAGATCTTCATAATCACAGAATAGAACTGAAAGCTTCTCCACCCACATGGAAGATTAGTACGGATTTAGTATGACATTTTCATCGTGCTGTTGTCATCTCAACAAGAAACACATAAACGATAAGCTAAGCGACGTCTTCATGTCGTAGCATTTGTTGGGTTCGGTTGACTCTGAAAATTTTTACAAATCAGGTGCATGGTTAGAGTTTGTGGGAATTACTCTTCTCTATTGATCTGGCTGGTAGATGTCTCCTCCTTGCCAGTGTTTGCATTACGGTTGGTCACATCCTGCCTATTAGACTCTCGTCGGCACAAAATGTACAAAAATGTTCAACTGAGTGTTCTTCTTTGAAGTCACAAGTGAATACAAAAGGCAACCGTGTAATTATGACAGATACTCACATTGATATTCTTGTTTTAGAATAACCACACATCAAGTTTAACAATGTCATAAGCGATCTCAAAGTATCTTCAACTTTAGGAAATCACAACATTTTAAATAACTCGCAACTGAAACGGCACCATTTTCCCCACAACTAAAAAAATCAGTATCCAAAATAACAACATATTCTTGAATTAGTATCATCATAGTATGACATCTAACATAACAATTCACCGACATTAAAAGAGGCATTTATTATGAACGGAATTGGATGACTTGATAAAAGTCTCTGAATGGGGTCCTGATAACATAGTCGACTTTAACGCCCGCAATCTCAGTGTTGTTTTTAAACATATAAACGTGTTGGTTCATCTATATTTATGGGTGGTGTTAATATTAAGGAATTAGAAACTCTTGTTGTTCTGGGCATGAAAATATAATGCGATGTCCGAAGGACTAAACACATTTTGCAACTGTCTCGGTTTTTTGAAACGGTCTAAGGCATACTTCACTCCATCTGGTCTTCCTACTATTTACACTACTTATATCCGACTGAAAATGGAATAAAACTACCATGTATGGGCCGGAGATACTCGACCACGTTCAAGAGAGCGCGAAGGGTATCCAACTCTATTGACTCACTAGTGCACCGTCGCAACGTAGGGTTTATTTCACTGTTCTATCGATACTATAATAAAAACTGCTTGCCCACAACCTATTTTCCTAGTTCCAGCACAATGTACTTGATGAGTAGGGGTCACTCTCTAAGTGCTGGTCTAAGAAAAAAAACTTGTTAGATAGTCCAATCCATGAAATATAATTATTGAAAGATATTTTTGTCACCCTTCTTGTCTTTATCACCGTTCTTGAGCTGGAACCACCTAAAGTTTTATTATATCGTTCTTGCTTATTCGTCGATCATGTTATTAACGCCTCGAGATAAAATTCTAGACTTATTTTCAGAATGGAAAACGGAACATGCAGTTATTTGGTGGAGAACAAAGATAAGGACTTCATAAGTCTTAAGTTTAAATTGAAAAGAGGATGTACCTAAGATTCAAAAAGTTCTCCTAGGACACTTTGGCATTATTTTCTTGTGCTCACCATTTTGTCGAAAATATTTGTGGATAAACCTTATGCGGCGATCTTATAAAGAAATAAAGGAGCTCGATGCAGTTATCCAAAAACAAAACCATTTACCGCAACAAAAGCTGAATTAAAAATATGTGTGAGAGGATCACATAAGACCTCTTGAAATTATGAAACGAGTTATAGAACTACAAAGATCCTACGGGGTGACTCTGATATTATGAAACGAGTTATAGAACTACAAAGACTCTGATAAGAGCTCTCTGAAATCTCTTTACAATGAGCAAGTCTAAAGTTAGTTTGTTAATACGTATCTTGAGTGAACAGACAGGATTATGTGCTAATTCAGACGAATGTAGTGCATATGGAGAGTACTGTGAAACTCTGTAGCACTTTCTTTGTCACTGTCAGGCATTTGTCGAAGTTAGTTACGTCCAGGAAACATAGTGAATATTGGTGTATTTCTTCTATCAACCTATCAACCTAACCTAAGGAAGGTAATATGTGAAAAAAAAACGTTAAAATTTTGAATCTGAATATTCCAATTTGCACTCTGAGCGATTTGACATTGAGATCACTGAATAGTTTTTTACGTCGCCAAAAAAAACAGCTGTGATTGGACGAATGTTAAGGTACTTCTTTTGGGACATTATTTCCATTACATTTGACGCAAAATGTCGGCGAAGCAAACATTTTTCGGCAGCGGCGGCGGCTTATTATAGAAAGTAACGGCGGCAGCTAAATTGTCGGTTCAATTCTACTTTTTCTTCAGAAATTGGCCTTATTTAAGTTTATTATATTGAAAAATATCTGTATAATTGTCTGTTAAATAGAAACCTGTCTCCACATATGTTTTTTCTGCAGAAAATGGACACTATTTTTTTAGTCATATTTGCCATAAGAATTTAAAATAAGAGGCCAATAAGTTAAAATTAATTAAACTATTTCCTGTAACACATGTTCGTTTCCAATCTTTTAAAGAGGATACGTTTTAGCTTAACTTAAGCTTTTGAGCCGAAAGAAGTCGGCGCGGCTTGAAAGATATTAACGGCGGCTAGCTGCCGCCAATTTGATCAGTCTCGTTATGTATCTCTAATAATACGCGGAACATAAACTGATTTATTTCTCTAAATTAAAATCATCATATCTATATAATTATTAACTTTGTATAACCAGCTTAAACAAGTTTTATTTTCGACCACAGATGATCAGTTTTTTAATCTCTCAATTTCTCATACTATTAAGCATAAATCTATGCCTCATTTATGATAATGAAAAGAAGAAAAAAAGTGATTACAATTTGGATTTTTTACACTTAAACATAATAATTATAATTAGTGTAATATAAATTATTTAAATATTGTTAAAACACATAGCCAAATAAAAAAAGAAGATATAAACTAACAAAAAGCACTCATTACATGATTATTATGAACATTTAAAGTTTTATTTTGGGAAAAGAAATAAAAAATGACAACATTTTAATTTAAAATTTTAGTTAATAAAATTAAAAGTAAAGAAAAGTTTTCAACTTTCAGCAACTGTTACATCTTGAGAAAGAATCATCTTTGTTTATTTTTCCTATAGACTTTTTATCAGATTTTATTTATAACTTAAGTGCAATTGTTTGTTCATTCGTTGAGTTTGTTTACAGTGATGTGAACTCAAAAGTTTTTCATTTTTTTTTTTTTTTTTTTTTTTTTTTTGAGACCGGCATAAGTTACAAAATCTGTTATGGAGACGTTAAAATAAGATGACATGGATTGTGATTACACACTACTGCTGAGTACTTGTTTGTACTGGTGCAGTAGTTAATAGGTACCCCCTTTACTTTACTCTTACATTCATGTAAATATTTGATTTTGTAATAGAAAAATGTTGGAAAACTAAACACAGATACAAGGTACGATTGTACAATGTTGTAGGTTTACTACTCGGGTAGCATTTAAACAAGATATAGAGTTTATTTGCTATAATAATTTAAGATATATTTCCAAATTTTATGCAAAATACTGGTGATAAATATGGTGCTTTTTTACATTTTCTAGTAACTGATATGGTGACAAAGATACAATGTAGCAATTAAAATAACTGTAAGTTTAAACAGTAAATTATATTGTAAATGTTTCGAAAATGATGTGAATTATTTTTGACTCTTAATATGTCCGATCGCGTACTAGAAACACAAACTGTTGGAATTTTAAAACATTAGAGCAATGTATGCAAGGTGCATGTATGCAAGGTATATGTATGTATTGTTACATGGATGGCTCAAAAATGGGAAACAAAACCGTTCTCTAGATCAAGATTAAAAACTACAAAACCGATCTACACTATAGTCTTAATAACTCAACAATACTATCATCAAGGCTTCTATATTGACAACATACAACGAAAACCTTACTAGCTCTTTACCATCGCGTACACTCTGAGAGCTTAGGGACTGACCACTTTTTAAGCCCACGTAATCGCTATTAGGTTTTCCAAATGTAGAGAATAACTCACTAGTGACACATGAAACCTAAAAATGGAGAGAAACATGTTCAAGGAGCAAAGATCTCTAAGATCAGTATATCAAAACAAAGATCAAAAGAATATTTTTTGCAAGCCACGCCGCTGCCGACTACAACATGAAGTCGAAGTTCCTAGCATGTTGCCCTATCTCACGGTGGTACTTTTTCAACCACTGGGTGAATAAAAAGTAAACAACTCACCACTGCCCCTTTGTGTATCTTACACGCAGGTTCGATTTTTGTACATGAAGGTTCCGGTCCATGTTTAAACACTTTGCTCAAGTACTCGAGTTATCTAATCTCTTGCCATATTAGTCACCTTGGGGAAAGATAGGTGTCATGAGCAAGCTCAATTTCGGACTTAATTGGTAGTACGAAATACGTACTTCATTGAATTATAGATATAATTGACAAGACTTTTTTTAAGTGGTCACAAAAACCCACTGTGATAAGTTGAGCACTCAACCAGGTAGGAAAATCGCTAAATGAATCAAATAGAGGGCCGAAACGACCTTGTGTTACGTCCATCCTCCATGTTAGGTTAAACATTCTAACACATCACTATAACAACTCCATCCGCCAAATCCATCAGTTACTCCATTCCCTCTATAGAATGAAAGTAGACATCAAAACTCCACCTCGTATACCTAATCTTTTCATCCGCTCAAGCATCTAGAAACGATAACAGAAATGTATCATGCCAGGACATAGTCCTGCGGCAACTGGCCGCCAGATTATTTGGTGCTCTGGTTCGACCTCTTTTCAAATTATGGACTAGGATAGGCAGTAAATTGTCAACAACAATTTATAGTCCCGGAAGATCACAGGTATTGGTAGCACCTATCTACCCTCGGATTGCAATACACCATGATGTGATACTCATCAAGGAAATATGCCCGGGGCATTAAAATAGAACAGACTGTCTAGAGTTTTAACGTGAGCACCTGCCGTGTCGGCCTTATCCCACGGTGGTCTTTTTCATCCACAGGGTAGACTTGAGAACGGTCTACCATCGCCCCTTTGTCCTCAATGAAGACTCAGATGGCAATTTTTGCACATTGGCTATGACCGGTCCATGCGCAAGTACTTTGCTGGAGTACTCGAGCTATCTAATCTCTTGCCAAAGTAGTCACGTCGAAAGACAACCATACTACTATGGCTCTGTTGATTCGGCAACAACACCTAGAGACGTAACCGGTGGACCGAAGCACGATCCATCAATAAGCCGTAGACATTGTTCTTACTCACAGTGACACGGTGTGGCAAGTCTGATATGAACAGAGTAAACTCTGGACAAGGAAAGAAAATTAATCGGTATCACTTGTATATGATACCTTTCATCCATCATCATTCAATCCAGCACACATCTCATTTATCCGACACATTCATAGAGAAAAACATACGACACACTCATTTAGATATATGGGTGGATGAGGCCCGCATACCTCTACATTCATTCCGTATCATATACAATTGGCTCCAGCCCATTTCCAACGCTTAGTCCCACAGTCACTCCTCTGGGTATCTGTTTATTTCGGCAACAGAACCGAACTTATCCCGAAATATTGACTATTATCATGCATCAGTCTTTTAACCGCCACTTACTCTTCCCGCGAATTTGGGTTTAAACCACAGCCACTACGTGGATCCCGAAGGAACCTCAACCAACTGACCAGCCAGGACATAGTCCTGCGGGCAACTGGCCACCCGTAGTACCAGATGATTATGCGGTGCTCTGGTCTGACTTCTGGCAAACTATGCAAGGACTAAGCCAAACAGTAGACTGTAACCAATTTTTCAATCCCGGTCAGATTGGAGGTATTGGCCACCTCTATATACCCCGGGATTGCAATAACACCAAGGCGGAGGTCTCGCCAAGGTAACATGCCCCCGGGGGGATTAAAATAGAACAATATAACAATGTCCATTTTCAATATAATAAACGCTTCTATAGTCAATTTCTGAAGAAATATTTAAATTGAACTGACAATTTGGTCGCCGCCGGTATTTTCAAGAATAAGGCGCCGCTGCTGCGACCAAAACCGAATGCGCCGCTGCCGATCACTTTGTATCGGTGCGGGACTAGATAAACATAAGTAATCTCATGATATGTCCGAAGAAGTACAACCTATTACCGATGGTGCAGCTCTTAAAAGCATTGGTGAAACTTTCTCAACATTTAGGGTAAAACAACTAAAAATTGGCATCAACTTCTAAAGCAATATGCCACAAAATGTGCATGAATACTTTGCCCAGACCTGCCGGAAATCGTGAAAACCTATCACCTTATTTAATTGCAATAAGTTATCGGGGTATAATGAAATTTCTTTTGAAATGCTTCAAACATTTTATAATATTAGCTTTAAACTACAATTATCTATTATCCAAAGTTAAAGTAGCGCGAACAATAAGATCATATTGAACATTATTAACACAAGGGTTTCGTCGTCACTGTTAGAAGTGATTCGACTAGAAAGATCAGCAGATCAAGCGTCAAGCAGATCACGTATCACCTTAAGTAGCTCTTGTATCTATTTAAGTTTATTAACTTTGAGAAAACTCTCTCAGATCTTTACAGGTACCTTAGACAATGTTTCGTACTATTTAATATTGCCCTTGGCTCTATTATGCTAAATGTCTCACATGTCAACAGATGAATAAACAGAAATGAAGAGAATCGATGCATCCAGGATAGAAACATTTCTCCTCCAACACTAACCTATAGAAGAAGTTATTTCCGTTAATGTATCTGTGGTGTTATAACACTAAGGATCCACTGATGTCACTAGCAGAGCAGCTATTAGAATCTCTAGTGCGAAAGTCATGTTGGTAGACCCGCCCATATATAGGGAGGATAACTCGACTATGAAATGGGAAATTCTGATCACAGAGAGCAGTTCTGTAGCAGCTTTATATTCCTTATGGGAATTATGGAAAACAATATACATTAAACTGTAGGAGAGCAATAACAATATACTCTTCCATTGGCAAGCTCAGCATCATATGGGCAATAGGCTTACTGGAGATAATCGACAATGAATGAACTTCGAAAAATAGTCGTTACAATACTATAAACTGCGATGCGTTTGACACCGGCTTGAGTATAACAAAAAGTATCTTCGATATGAATAGATTCGATAACAATCGTACGTATTCTTCTTAATGGGTTAACAAGCATGGTGGATTCAGACCAACATAGAACATGCGGAGAGTTTTCGTCAAAATTAGATTGAGTTTCCGAACTTTGCGCGGCTATGCATTTTTCTCTAATATTTTTTATGAGAAGAATGTACTAATTGACTTGATAGTGGCCTAGGTGTACTTTTTGGGAATTATGAATCCCGATAATCATGATCATGGACATTCAATTCTCCATATATAAAGTTATGAAACAGAACCTTGGAAGTTTGAAGCGATTCAAATTACCGCATATTGATGACATTATTTCAGCTGATCTTTCACATAATAACTATCTTAAACGTGGATCAGATTCATAGTAGCTTTCATTAAAAAAGTAGCAAAGAAGATGGCTTGCGTACTGAACCAATGGATTTCATATTATCTTCATACTTTATCTTAATTTTTGCCATTGAACTAAAATGGGATCATCCATAGATCGTAAATGATTCTAAATCTAATCTCAACTCAGAAATTCAAAATTTTTTTTTCAAATTCTATAGAATCCGATACATAATTGACCCAAATATTAAAAATTTGTTAAATGATTTTGACAGCAAAAAAATAAATGGCTTTCTATAGCTATCACCAACTGCCAATACTTTAAAAATCAATTATAATTGTTAACGATTAATAATCTATTAGCAAACAATTAAAATTTATATTTCAATAGCACTCAGGTTCAATATTTTCAAGTATCAACTCATAATAAATTTCTTTAATAAATTCAATTAAATTAATTGTTTAGCGTTTTTGTAATTATATTTAATTGTAATTATGTACATACATACAGATGTTATGTAACGGATATGTTGTGAATTGTTTTATTTTAAATTTTAAAAATCTATAGCAGATAACAAAAAATTAGTAGTGGTTTGTGGCTGAGGATTGTTTCAATATCTTATACAACCGGTTCTTTGTAAACGACCTTGTCTTGTAATCAGCTACAAAATAAAGCCAATTGTTAATGCAGTTACTACTTCTGCTGCTGCTGCAGCTGCAGCTGATCGATGTTAAGTTGGTTGCATTCATTTATTTATTTGTTGGTTTATTTTGGGTCAAGGTTGTTTTTAAACATGATGAGTTTCAATTTCCGTTTTTGAAAAAGATAGTTGTAAAATAAACCATGGTTTTAAATGTATATGTAGTAGCAATATATCAATCAATCAATCAATTAATTTATTTTATTATTTGTTGTACTTATAATATATAATTTTTTTATAATTTTTGTTTTCGTTGCAAATTGTAAAATGTATTAAACCAGAAATTTCCTTTTATACAAATTTTCTCATAATTTTTTCTCAGGAATGTGGTCATGCTAGTTATCCCAATTATTGGAAAATTTTGCTAAAGACTTATTGAAAAAAAAACGCAAACCAAACCTGAAAAAATCTACTATCCACTCAGAGTGCAACAACAAGAGACAAAATGACGTAGTAAAAGACTTTTATATGGCATTTGGAGGGGACGCACATAAATAACTTCACAGTCCAAAATAGACTTTAAACTTTTTCAGTTTTTAAATACCCTACATTAGGTAATATTGATAATACTGATAATTGAGTTTTGGAATAAAATTGATTTGTTTTAGAAACAAGTGTTACTCTAACTAACTAACTAACTAACTAACTTACTAACTAACTAACTAACTAACTAACTAACTAACTAACTAACTAACTAACTAACTAACTAACTAACTAAATAACTAACTAACTAACTAACTAACTAACTAACTACCTAACAAACTAACAAACTAACAAACTAACTAACTAACTAACTAACTAACTAAATAACTAACTACCTAACTAACTAACTAACTAACTAACTAACTAACTAACTAACTAACTAACTAACAAACTAACAAAATAACAAACTAACAAACTAACAAACTAACAAACTAACAAACTAACAAACTAACAAACTAACAAACTAACAAACTAACAAACTAACAAACTAACAAACTAACAAACTAACAAACTAACAAACTAACAAACTAACAAACTAACAAACTAACAAACTAACAAACTAACAAACTAACAAACTAACAAACTAACAAACAAACTAACTAACTAACTAACTAACAAACTAACGAACGAACTAATTAACTAACTAATTAACTAACTAACTAATTAACTAACTAACTAATTAACTAACTAACTAACTACTAACTAACTAATTAACTAATTTACTAACTAACTAACTGATTTACTAACTAACTAAATAACTAACTAACTTACTAACTAGCTAACTAACTTACCAACTAACTAACTAACTAACTAAATAAATAACAAACAAACTAACCAACCAACCAACTAACTAACTAACTTATCTATCTATCTATCTATCTATCTATCTATCTATCTATCTATCTATCTATCTATCTATCTATCTATCTATCTATCTATCTATCTATCTATC
>NC_060951.1:10183129-10223129 GCF_022045245.1 Lucilia cuprina
TATCTATCTATCTATCTATCTATCTATGCATCTATCTATGTATCTATCTATCTATCTATCTATCTATCTATCTATCTATCTATCTATCTATCTATCTATCTATCGCAGTTGTGATAGAGCTCAAACAGATTTTTTTTATAGATTTGGTATTCCTTTCAAGTGGTACATCTTCTCCTCTTTCACGTCTTTCATTTTCTTAAGCTGTTGATGACATTTGCAATCTTTTTCAACTTTTAATACGATTATTACCTACAACAAACAAATGATAATAATTTTACAGAAACTTTTAGAAAAAAAAACCTACACACCTTAAAAGGTACTTACTATGTATTGGTAAAAAAAAAATTATTAAACAATTGAACAAAAAAAAATACTAAGCATGCTTTTTTGCTTTGGTTGTGATTAAGAAATACCGCCAAAAGCCATAAACACTTCAAACCGGGTTGCAAAGCAACATGTTGGTTGAAAGAGCTCTAACACAAACATTGCAAGTTTAAACACAACCATTGTAAATGGGGGACGCTTTTTCTCCAGTAAATTTTACCAAGCTAGTTTTATAAAGATGCTTGGCGGTATGAAACAGTTTTAAACGGGACAGCTTAAAGAAAACACACGATTTTATGGGAAGGTGAAGAAAAAATAGAAAAAAAGATTAACAAAAAATATAATAAAAAATAAAAAGAATTAAAAAAAAAATAGAAAAAAGAATATAATTTATTTGATAGAAATTTAAAAGAAATATGGAAAGAAAATTTTAAGAAAATATATATTAAAGAAGTGAAATTATTAGTTATTCTAATGACCCAAATTACTGTTTTAAAACGTGTTGCAATAGCTGGTTTATTTTCACCTGAAACAAAAAAAATATTAAATTTCAAATCCTCTATTAAACACAAAAGTAAATTTAACGAAAAAAATTGAAAGAAAATTACAACTTGTAACGCGTGTGTATTTACAGCATTTTGCAATTGTTTTTTGGTTCGCTGCATTTTTGCCACAAAAAATAAATATTTAACAAAAAAAAAAAAAAAAAAAAACGCAACAACTTTATAAATCTAAATATCCAGTCATAGTCATCACACTCAGCTGGTTGATTGACAACTTGCAGCAGAAAATTTCATAAAAATTATTAAAGAAAAACAAGAAAAAAATGCTACATTAAACAAATTACAAAACGTGTGCAATATTAACTAACTAATTATTATAACTAACTGTCATTGTTTACTTTTCTTAAGAAAGAAAAACATAAATAAACAATCAATCCTGTTTTAAAAATATTATTGCTGTTTACAACTGTTGCTGCTGTTTTGCTATTGCTGTTGGTTTCTTTAAAGAAATGTGTCAATTATTTTAAGAGCAAGAGCAATTGTTTGAATGTAAGTTTAAAAGAAATAAAAGTAAATCAATTATATGTTTTATTAAGAAATTTATTAAATATTTAGTTTAAATTACAAAAATGTTGTTAAGAGTGTTTTTATAAAATATCTAAATAAGTGGAAAATTTTATAAATTTTATAAATTTATAACATATTTCTTTTTTTGCAACCATTAAGCTGCTAAACAAAAGCCACAAAGCGGATACAAAAACAAAAGACTTAAGAAACAAACTTTTTTGTGTTTATTGTTTTGCCGGGTGAAAATTGTGATTCTTTTGTGTTGTTTTATGTGAAATTTATAGAAAGTATTTATTATTTTTATACGATTCTCTTGTCAGGAGTTAGATTTCTGGCAGATTTATTTTTTTGCCAAGTTTAGAAACTTGTTGTAGAGTAGCAAAAGAAAAGTGTTTTAAAGAAAGGTATGTAAAAGAAAATATGTTTTTTTGTCCCTTTCTTTTGGTAACATTTGAATACTATGCAGATTTTGTTGTATAGAATCAGAAAGTCTAGATTTGTTAAGTGTCGAAAGAAGTATTCAAGGGTTTTGGTCGCAACTATATTGAACTATTCGACCACATAAAGGAAAGGAATATAGGGAATATAAGTGACATTAATTCATTAGAGCATCGTTGCTCATCTATCGATATTTCAATGAAATATATTGTTCTGGAATTGATTGCTCAGTGGATTGCATGAGGAACAAACTTTATACAAAAGTGTTCTCTGCCAGCTTCCCTGTAAAGAGATTTAAATCTTCCCAACACTTATTTTCTTAGTTGGAACACAATGCACTGTCTGAGCTTAATCCGTGAGAGATGACCCATGAATAAAAAAAACTTTCTCATCATTTGATGTCAAGAACGAACTAAACCATTTTACGTTACTTTGTTCCGAAGTGAAATGTATAGAAGAGAGAAAGGGAGAGCAGTCAACAACCATCGTAACAAGTCAAGTCTGGACTGAATAGCTTTAACGCTCGTCACTCTTCTGGAAGTTTTTCAAACTAATCTGTGATGATCTGGACACAATTAAGCAGATTTCACTAGATAGAAGCCGTTCATGGTCCCACCAAATACGGAGTATAATCTTAAAACTAATTTTACTTTAGTTTCCATACAGCTCAGTTGGCCGCACTTTATATACGATCTCTAGGCTCTTTGACAAGTTATCTTAATGGATCCATTAAGTATCGCAAGTAATGATTTGTTGGAAATATGATTTTCCTTTATAGAGATATTTTTCATTAGTTTTGATGCTACACAATGGTCGGGTTTTACATACGATCTTTTAGGCTTCGAATTATCTTAACGGATCAATTATGTATCGCAAGTTAAAACAGCAAGGCCACTCGATTATTAATTGTGTGGGAACTTATTCTGCAGCTTGCAGTAGTAATAGCTTCCAAAGATTTGCCAAGTTCTTGTTGAGTTTGACACCGATTTTCAAGTTTTTATGCCTCCAAACAAACCCCTTATGAACTCCACAAACCCTCTTTCGTATGCTTCTGAGAGTGATCTATCTGCTTCGGAGGAACTTTTTTTAAATAACAAAGAAAATCGTAACATATCGCCATCCTTTCATTTGAAAGATCAATCTATATCTGGGAGTATATTGTTGCTGGTTTATTAGCATAAAATGAAGTTTTGTGGCCGTACATAGAATAAATCATGATCCTAGAGGTCACTTGATAAGTTCATTTCTCAAAGTCAAGTTATCACCGCATTACGATTTCTTCAAACCGATGGTTGCGACCACTGAATGATACATTGTATCATCCTGCTAAAAGCACATTAAGTACGCATTAATATCTTCTGTATTTGAAATAAAAACATCATTGATCATGCACGGATCAGTGTCATACATATTTTCAACCGAAGTATCGTTAATCATAAAGACCTTCATTGATCGTAACAAAAGCTCGGCTTTATTTTGGAAATTAACCTTCTCGAAGTCACGTTATCACCGAATTTCGATTTGATTAAACCGAAAGTTGCGATCGCCGAATGATTCGTTGTGTCATCCTGTTAAAAGAACATTACGCATCAATATCTTCTATATTTTGATATAAAAACATCATTAATCATGCACGGATCAGTGGCATACATATTTTCAACCAAAATATCATTAACCGTTGTTTTATAACGATCTTAATTGATCGTAACAAGAGCTCCACGGCTTCTTCTTGAGAAGAATAAGATCCGATTATGTCCAGAATTTGAAAACGCCCCAAACAGTGCAGTTTTCTGTTTGCACTGGAGATTCTACGGTCTGTTGAACATTGTTCTCGCTCCTATTTATTTAGTGCCAGTTCAGACAGGGAAACTTTTGATTTTGTACGAAAAATAATGAAATATCAATATTCTCTCTCTCTCTCGCTCTCTGTGTGATCATTAAATGCAACTTTTAAAGTTTCTTAACAAAATTTTCTCTATGTGAACGAGGACTTACAAGCCAGTTAAGCTAATAATTAACGAACGCTATGTGATACAACCTCGATTCAATTTTTATATATCGATGGTTTTCAAAGTAAATTTTGGATGATTTGGTAGCATTGTCAATCTTATTTATGATGAGATACTAGAAATCTTGTAGAAAGCTTTATCAAGTTTTCGAAAAACCTTTCAAAATTGACACATTCAGAACTTTAAAAGCTTAAGTTTCTGAAATCAAACTCTCTCTCTCAGGAGCTTTTTCTTGTGATCATTTCATTTCCTTCTTAAAGATCGCAACTTGTTAAAAGTTTATGATCATCAACAGAACTCGAAGAAAACGTTTTAAAATGTTTTGAAAAGCTGTCTCAGATTTCATATATGCTATGGTTGTCGTGGTTATTTGCCTTTTAAATAGTGATCAGTGATCATATTTCAAATGATCATCAACAGAACGCGAAAAAACCGTTTTAAATTGTTTTGAAAAGCTGTCTCAGATTTCATATATGCTATAGTTGTCGTGGTTGTTTGCCTCTTAAATAGTGATCAGTGATCATATTTGAATATTATAATACTCTATATGATACAATGATACTCTATCTCTTCAGAAGCTCTTCTTGTGATCATTTCATTTTCCTTTTAAATTTTGCAACTTTTTAAACGTTTGTGATCAGTGATCATTAAGAGTACTCAAAGAGAACTCTCCAAAATGTTGCCTGCGTTATTTGTTGGTCTAAAACCTAAGTCTTACTTATTGCAAATAATATAAACTTACTTTGTAAAGATTCATTTAAAATCAAATAATATTTTTACCTGTAATGAAAAAGGAAAACATATAATTATTAATAAATATTTCGGAGTAAAACACATAAATTATAATATTAAATAATATTTAAAGTTCAAAGTTAACTGAACTTGTAAAATCAACAATAACACCCCCTTATCCATGTCAAGCAAAACGAGCTAACATTTTCATTATGCGATAAATGTTAATAATATAATTTTATATAATTTAAAACTTAAATTGAGTATGAAGTCTAAACAAGTAATAAAAGTAAACAAATGAATCTGAAAAATATAAACAAATTATATAAAAGTGAGTGAAAAAAATGACAAATAAGTGTCACTTGAGTGGTTTGTTAGTTTTTAGAGCAATTGAAAAACTGGTACCCTACACTATGAACTAAACATGTATAACTACCTGTAAAAACAATAAAAATAAACTGATACAGAACTAGTCCAGTAGCTGGTACTTTAGGGTTAGCGAACGGCCTTAATTCTTGAACTTTCTAGGCAGCAGATTTATCATTTTCATGTTAGTTCGATAAAGTAAATTTTACCCAAATTATCACTGTGTAATAAAACTTACAGCTCACACTGTCAAATGTAAAACCATATTATAATTTATACTATTTTTATGTTAATTTGTCTTAAATGTTTAATTGAAATAACGATATTATAATCATATTATTTCTTTGTATTTTATAAAAGTTAACTAATGACATCATATAAGGAAATAAATTTTAAAACATTTTTATTATTTAAAGCATTTACCATATAATTGAAACATTTTTTTAATAAAGTGTAATTGAACAATTAATAAATGTATGTATTTACACAGTCATATGTGCATATATTAAATTGACAGTATCAGCTGTTTTCTGCCTAATGGTGTTAATATTTACAATTTTACAAGAAAAAGTGCATAATTGGGACGGGAGCACTCTCCTAAGAATTGAAGTGATCTCAATATACACTGATGTTTCAATGACAGAAAAGCACCGGTTCGGGCATGTCTCTTATGCTGTCTTTTTGATTACCTGTACAGTTTCTAGACAGAGTTATGTGTCATCGATAATTGTATTCAATCATTAACACAACATCACGTTGAATTGATATGGGTTTCAGGATACGAGGGCATTCGGGAAATTGAAATATCTAAAGATTGCACAACCAAAGGTTCGTCTCTAGACTTAAATCTTGCGCAATGAGATATTAACAATCTCCTGGAGAGCTTGTCAAAATTGATAGATGAATAGGCTTTAAGTGTGTCGGAACTCGATGGTCAAATATTGAGATTGCTCTAACCCACACTGACAAAGGATAGAACTAGGACACTCATGTCTTTTAGTAAGAACTCGTATAGGATTCTCACAGGCCTTCTTCGATTGTACAGGGCATTGTACAAACGAACATATATCGGAATATATAGACTATCCACGTAATAGCTACTTTGGAAGTTGTAAAGGTTGATGAGGAATCGGCCCTACACAAGACAATAATATAGAGCAAAAAAAGAACTTCCAAAGAAACGAAGAATTTACTCTATGGAAATACTGAAAAAGACCTGACGATGTGATGATTTAACATAGGATTGTCATAAGAGGGATGTTCTTTTGTATTTGATTCTAAATTCACTACATCTAAAGCCATTCTCAGGATGTAATTTTTATGTTCTTTTTTTGAAAGTTATTAGGAAGTAGAAAGTAGTACCACTTATTTGACTTATTTGGAGTTTTTTCGCTTCTTTGGAAGTCAATAAATACAGGGTTGTCATAAGAGATTTGTTCTTTTTATTTGATTCCAAATTCACTACATCTGAAGTCATTCTCAGCATGTAATTTGTATGTTCCTTTAATGGAAGTTATTAGAAAGTGAAAGTGTATTACAACTAATTTGACTTAATTGGATTCTTTTCGCTTCTTTGGAAGTCAATAAACATTACTTTCATAAAAGGTAAACAAATTCACTTAGTGCTACTTTTGAAGTGGTGATAAATGTTATTCTTTTGGAGGTACTTCGTTTTATTTTTACTGGGATAAAAAATATATCGTGTGCGCACACGAAATTGTTTAGCAAATCTATGTAACTGCTCAGCTCTACACGAGCACAGACTACTCTATTTTGGTAGATCTTCTTTTCAAGGTCTAAACTGTCTCAGAGATGCTTCACTAGTAAATATGATCGATTTTATCAGAAATATCAGCTGGTTAACAGGAAGATCGCAGGAACCATGTAGTCAACGATTTAAGGGAAGGAAGTATTCTCCTTTTTGAGAATGTCAGAGAAACTGTTACACGCTCTCTTCTCATTACAATCCACGTATTATCAAACCTAACTCGCATTTGCTCCGATTAAAAAGGTCTTTCGCTATATAGTTTCATTTTCATATGTGGAAGTTTTTTGCCCTCGTTATCTTGAACGGTTTCGGATTTGAAAGGTTAACTTCTTTTAGTTTCACTTCCTAAATTGTAATTTTTTTTGCTCTTTGGAAACCAAAAAACCTCGAGAGGCCGGAAGAAAGATATTCCTTTCTTTGGTTATTACTATCGAAATAGTATGTTAAAGTAATTTACGAAATTGCAAAGTTAATAAGGTTATCGTAAGAAAGTTATGAGTTGAAACTTAACCTCTTTTGCTTATAACGCCTTCATTACAGTTTGCATTTACACTTATCACATCTGAAAGCTAGTGTTGTGATCTGTTCTATTACCAGCTAAGAACCAAACTAAATTGCGTTTTCTTTCTAAAAACGGACCTTAATTTTATAACGATCACTTATATTAACCGGATTATCTCTATTAAGCTCTATGATGAAGGGCCCATTGTGCTATCCTTAGAATTTCCATTCTCTTTCCATTTCCGATTAATTCTGCTGTTACTTAAAGTCTTCTCTCTGCGCTCACCCGTGTTTTAAAGCAGCGATAGGCAGAGAGTAAAAATTTAGCATTAAGTACAAAGAAGCTATTATGAGAGCTCATTGCGTATTGATATTATTTAAAGTCTTCTCTTTCCGCCTTCCCGTGCTTTAAAGCAGCAATAGGTAGAGAGTAAAAATTAAGCAGACAGTACAAAGAAGCTATTATGAAAGCTCATTGCGTATCGATAATTTTAAACAGTTAATATGTTTAGTCCAAAGAGTTTAAAGGAGATCTTTGTAACATTTTTTTTACTGCGAAGTGTAATTTCATAACGAACTTTAACTCAGATAATAATTTCAAGATAAACCCTCCAATAATAACTCTCTTTTCTTGAATTAATAACACACTTTATAAGCTTAAAGAAAACAATACTTCCATAAATTTTTCTTGTTTCATTTTTCATCCTAGACTTCAATAGCCATATTATTGCTTCGTATAAAAATTTTCCTTGAATCCTATTGATTCCATATAATATTGTTACATTGTTTTTTTTCAGATTGATTTGATTATTTGCTTTTGTTGTGGATATTAGTCTATAATTTTGTCTTAATATAATGTTTGTTACAAAATAATTTTATGTAAAAAACTGCAAAAAAAAAACTTTAAACTTTACAAATTGTAACATGTATGTATTTATGATATCATGTTTGATTTTGGAATTATAATGGCATTGTGTTCAAAACAGTCAGAGAAAAATGTTAGTTAATTTATGGGGAAATAACACTCCTTAATGAACAAACGCTCTAAGACATTCAGATATCAAAACTATCTAATTCTAATAACTGTTATATCCATAAGATGGCATTATCGTGGAATGCTTCAGAAACTCTATCTCCTGAAAGTAATTCCTTAAAATTTACCAATCCTGCAGAATAATGCTTCCAACGGCGATGGTAGTGAGAGTGTTACAGTGTTTCACTATCCTCCACCATATGCTCTACATTCGACACATTCCGCTCATGGAATTTCGAGAAGCAGTGCCGGTTTATTCAGTTTATATACATACCATTAGCATAACGTCGAACTTACTGATACTGAGGAGACTTCTCGTTCTTCTTTTTTTATGATTCTACACATTGTTTTAAGCAGTTGAGTGGACATTTTCTGCTCTTGTCAGGTTAACTTCTTTCAAGTTCCTAAATAAACTCTTAAGTGAATAAGTCATTACACATAAAAAGCTTTTTCATTACCCATGATCTTTAAGAGGTCTGGTTCCGATATGTTAGATATCTTACCATTGAAAGAAAACCTGGTTATGTCTTAACATTTTCAGCTGATAATGCCTTTATACACTTTTGGCAGTCTGACTACGCCTTATTTGCTCCAGCACTTTTTGCACATTTATCAGCAGCATGTGCTTCTTGTGTTGTGACCTGAAAGCCTTTGATAGGCTTTCGGTTTTTGAGTTTTCAAAGTAATTGTTAGTATGAGCTCAATCCTAAGTTAACTCTCCTAGTCCTCAAAGTAAGCAGTGGATGTTAAAACGACCGGGAGATCACTATTCTTAAAACAACTTTACACTACCACATCGACATCTTCTCACACTTTCTATGGGCTGTTTATTCTAAGAAGCGATTACTTGATCAAATATTTTACTGATGATCAAGAGCTTTTCCATGCCATTCTGGTATTGTGCCTGTTGAATTAACAGCTTCATATACTACAGCATAAAATGGCTGCTATTTTGCTCTTACCACGTTTAGCTATTTCCTTATTATAGAAATTCTGCCTAGAGAACCTTTCAAGGGATCTGAATTTGAATCTGACAGCATATAAGAAAACGAAAAGAAAGTCATTGAAGGAATGAGTACCAGAACCGAGTACCATTCGAAGTATCTGAGCTGGAATCTGACAGCTTATAAGAAAACGAAATGAAAATCATTGGAGGAATGACTTAACATCGAAACCGAGTACCTTTCTCTCTCATTGTCTGACTTTTACTTTGTTTGGCAATGCTTCTCTTCTAAAGCCATTATCTTATCTCTTTTTACCTTTTACACTCGTAGTTTTCTAGAAACGAATACTCTTTCTCTCAGAAGAGATGAAAGAAGAATCCGAATTTCGCATTTGAAAATGGCTTAGTTTTTCCCCTCTCAGCTGTCTGATATTTGCCTTCCTTACTTGCAGGATTCTCGCTAGAGACCTTATAGAGAGATGTGTACCTTAGCTGTGAGAGTATATTGGAAGGCGGTGAGCTCTGTATCCTTTAGAGTTTATTTTCAAATTTTAACTCATCGGTGTGTCCTAAAATTAACGTAATATGATCTTTTCTATTCTGCATTAACAGAAGTACTCTATATTAATACCGAAGTATAGCTAACGTGCTCGCAGGATTTAGGATAGAGATCGCTTTGAGAGAGGTATAGCTTTGCCAGTATATCGAAAGAAGGGTGCTCGTTAAATTCACAGTCTTTGACAAATTGTCTGAACGAATTCTTTTTGATTCGGAAGAGGATAAGAAAGAGAGAGCATCCTAAGCTTGACACAATCTTCTAGAGCATATTCGTAGTCTTCCTTTACCCTATTTGGGAGTCTTTTTTGTGACTGATAGCTGGCCTATGCTGTCGCTCACTTGCTCTACTGCATACTGAAATAAAATATGTCTTCCACCGCATTTTGAATCGAAACCTGCAGCTGTATTTTAAGGTTGTGGTTTGCCTAAAACGTACTCCTTTCAACCTTCTGCTTCACTCTTTTCCACAAGCATATTGTACATAACAGAAGCCAAGTTACCTAACCTCATTTATAGATGTTGATCAACTTACAAAATTCTAAACGAATCATTTAATGTTTACCAGTGGTCTCTAAGGTAACTAGTTTCCTATTCCGCATTGATAGAAGCTTTTATATTCGGGATTGATATAGCTAACATACTCCCTGGATTCTGACTTAAGATCACTGTAAGGGAGGTATAGCTTTAGCAGAGTATTGGCAGGTGTCCTAAGCATAACTGAATCTTCTTGAACTAGTGATTTATTTTTGACATTAGGTATGCAAACAAATATTTTTGGTATAAAGTTAAATAATTTAGCAAGTTTGCTGCAAAATTTCGAATATTTTGCCTCGAGTATATGTTAATTCCGCTATTAAATAAACATTGATACTATTAAAGACTACATATGATTCAGCCAGGCATTCAAGTAAAATTTTCCTTAAAAATTACAACAAATCATTAAAATATCAATTGAATATATAGTGTTTTTTCCTTAATAGTTGCAGTAATTTCAAATTGTTAAACCAAACTAAAACAAATCAAATTTTATTTGCTACAAACATCAAATCAAAAAGAAATGGACTATTAAATCAAAAATCAAACAATAGATAATTTAGTTTATTTCAGAAATTTATTATACGAAAAATAAGCAATATTTTATATTAAAACAACAAGAAAATATTCCATATATGCGAATTTTTTTAAACAAAGTATACAAGATATACAAGAGAAATATTTTGTAACAATTACTTAATGTTATTTTTATTTTAACTTTATTAAACTTTATTATATAGCATGACCAATAAAAATTAACGAAATAAATACAATTTTTATATAGTTTAATATGGTTTGTAATAATTTCTTAACTAATTAAATACAAAAAAGCCATAATCTACTTTCTTCACTTATGTGAATAATGTTGGCAACATTTTCAAAGAAATGCTGTATTTCACAAGAATTTAGTTTGTTTACCAAAAAGTTAAAATACTTTGTATTATGGCCTAAATAACAAATAAAAGTTTTATTGTGTTATTATTAAAATAAAAGTAATTAACTTTTGTACATAAGTTATATAAAAATCCGAAATAAAACTTAATGATATTAGTAAGGAAGAGAAAGGAATAGTATTTATGTCAGTTAGTAACCAGGAAACATAACATATCTATAATGAAAGAGCTTTAATAAAATTGATGAAATCTCATCTTAATGACAATTACAAAATTAGGACTTTTAAGAAAATAAGGGGCTACTTTAAGAACAGAACTAGAACAGAACTAGAACAGAACTAGAACAGAACTAGAACAGAACTAGAACAGAACTAGAACAGAACTAGAACAGAACTAGAACAGAACTAAAACAGAACTAGAACAGAACTAGAACAGAACTAGAACAGAACTAGAACAGAACTAGAACAGAACTAGAACAGAACTAGAACAGAACTAGAACAGAACTAGAACTAGAACAGACCTAGAACAGAACTAGAACAGAACTAGAACAGAACTAGAACAGAACTAGAACATAACAGAATTAGAACAAAACTAGAATGTGTTCTTTTTTTAAGAACACCTCAATATTTTTAAAGGAATTCATAAAGAATAAACTTTTGCTCTTATTTAAGTCATTCTAAAGCTGGGTTCAACCGAGAGGCCTCAATGTTAACCCGACAACAACGGAAATTTGTATTTTTACAAGAAAGATACCAGTGACAGACAAAGTTAAGTTCTTTGGTGTAATCCTCGATCGAAAATTAAAATGGAGACACCACATAAGTAGATCGATGATGGGCAATATGTAGTAGAACTATAGGCATGACACTGGGTCTTGTTCCTACTATGAGAAATTGGCTTTATAAAAGTATAATTAGACCAATTCTAGCTAATGCTTCAATAATCTGGTGGACTGCTTTAGACAAAAAGTGTAATATCAAACTACTACAGGGAGTTCAGCGAACATGCTGCTTGGGTATAAGTGGTGCCATGTGTACTACCTTAACCAAGGCTGTAGAAACGTTGCTAGATATTCCACCCATTGAAACATATTTAAGATATGAGGCGGCGCTTACAGCCGAACGGTTATTTACTTTAGGCGAACTAGCCAAAAGAGGTTATAGGACACGTCATCAATGTATACTGGATACGTTGGAAAGTTATACACAATCATTGGACGTGTCTGATTGTATACCAGACACAGAATATGTCGGAAACATTGGAACGCTGATCCCAGATGTTTTGGTCTAGCGGAACATTAGAGCAAATACCAGTAGGAATCCGTTGTTACAAGGACGGCTGTAAATTGGGGAATAAAGTGGGGCTGGGGTTCTATATTGAAGATCCAGAAACAGAAATATACCACCGTTTACCAAATCATTACACAAGTTTCCAGGCAGAAGTACGAGCAATAACGGAATGCGCCCACAGCGCTTAATATATTTACCGATAATCATAAGACAATTAGGACGATATCAGGAGATAGAACTAAATCTAAGACTAAGTATTGGATTATAAGAAAGCTTTAAGAGGTAGAGTTTACTTAATATGGGTACCGACCCACTCGGGAGCAGTCGGTAACGAAAAAAAGCGAATGTAATAGCTTTAAAGTCAAGGGAGCTCGAGACAGTTAACCTCAGAAACGCCAAACCATTTGACGCAACAAAAGCTGAACTAAAAATATGGGTGAGAGAATCCCATAAGACTTCTTGAAATAATGGAACAGTTGGTAGAACCACGGTGACCCCCTTTTATGCAAAATTGGTCGTGCAGATTCAGACGTATGTAAAGCATGTGGAGAGGACATTGAAACTCTGGAGCACTTTCTTTGCCACTGTCAGGCATTCGTCGAAATTAGATTCAAGTATCTTGGAAGTTATGTTATTCCGGAAATAACATTCCTGACTAACACTGATTGGGAGATTCTTAGGAATTACGTTCAGGAAATAGAATTTCTGAGGACTGAAAAATAATTCATTTAGTTCACTTTTTTCTCATGATAACGAGCTCACAACATGTCCGATTATGGTCTAGGTGTATTTCTTCTGATTTCATGTAGTATACATCCTCCTATCAACCTAACCTAACCTAAGTTATTCTTTTGGATTCATTTATAGTTTAAATAGACTCAAGAATCGATTTCTCTAACAAATAATCGTATTACACCATTTACACATCAGGGCCGTCTGGAAATATGTAAGTTATCCCCTTTTGATATTTGTTTTTGATCTAGAAGGGTCAAGAAGACTACAAAAATAATCGCATTATGAACACACACATATGCACCAGTGATTAGCCAATTGTGATTTCAGTCAGAGTGTGATTCTCGTTGGATTCTTACGTATAACCCGATCAAGAAACTATGACATGGGTAACTGATTCCCATGGAAATATGTTTCCCATGTTTTAACAGTTTGAAATCTGTTAAAACATAAGAGCCGAAATTCATTAGAAAGTCAATAAGGGAGCCGTAACGTCTTCACATACAGATGAAAACAATTGACTCAGATAATAACGCACCTTCTAAATATTTTCGGTTGATAAAAATTTTCATATTTTATTAATATAAAATTCAAATTAAACAAGCGCTAAAGGATAGTTTAACGATAATATTCCATTTTAATTAGTATTAAAAGACATTCCTTAACCTTTCCTCTTTTCAACACAACTAAACCAATTCTTATTGATGATATCATTTTGGGCATATTTATGTTTGTTCATCTACTGACACCCACAGACAATAGTAAAAAAAATTACAAAAATAATGAGGTCAAATGGCCAGTTTGGACAAGTTAAAGGCGTTGCCAAAACTACTACCGTTTACCAATAAATAACAGCAACTAAAAGTCAAATCATTACCATCAGCAACAACTAAAAAATAACGTAATAATATTTCTTGAACATCCCAAATTCACATAGTTTGGCAACACATATCGCACTGACACACGCAACATACACAAACCGATGATTTATGTATGTATGTGTTGAAAAAAACGTTGACCAACGACCTTGAATAAAATTTAAAATCAAAACAAAACATACGACAATCGAAATCATAAATCAGAAAACCACAGAGAAAAAGAATAAGTAAGAAAGCAAGAAAAAAAAACAAATGAAAACAAAAGTGACAAACCCCCCTTCACCAAAAGAAAAAGCAACAACAATAAACATATATATTTCATCCAGAAAAACTAAAATGGTTAGTAAATCGTATTGGGTGTAAAAGAAACATATGTATAAAGAAGACAATAGTTGGGTAAAATGACAACGAAAATAAAACCAAATGAAGTAATATAATAAACAAAAACACAGACGTGCTGAACCAGACTCATGCTGAATATATAAACATTGCATGGATCCATATATAGGCGAGTGTTTGTATATAGTATTTGTATTTACAATACTCCTATGTTGTATGTAAATACACTTGATTACGTAGTTTTCTTCACCAAATAAATACAACAACTGAAGATAATGAATAAATTTAAATTTTTTATTTAATATGAGAGGGAGTCCAACTGAAGACTATACAAGAAAAATATGAGGTATTATTAGTTTATCATAGTGTAGGCTCCCAAAAAAAAAAAAAAAATAGTTTTTTAGCCCTCTAATTCGAAAATAATTGGTATAGTAACTTAAGTGTCATAAACTTAAATTTAATACAACGACGTCATCTAAGGAACAAGAACACTTTCATAACCACTGATATATACTTGAGGTCATGTCTCATTGGGTACAGAAGTTCCTGAGTTGATTGATTACGAACAAAAACTACTGTTTTCTTATTTAGATCTAACATCTTGGTCAAAAATGTTTAGTCCAGAGAAGTTCAACCTGAATATTTAGGATCCCAATCAAGTGACCAGCATAAATAAGATCGCACCTAGTCCTACCCATACACATAACGTGTACATGTTCAGTGCGGAGTCAAACCAGCCTGAGGCACGAGCAAGGGATACAATCCTATTCACCTCTATATTCGTAAGACCCACTATGTCTTGCAACGTCGGACTAAAAAAGGCCGAGAGGGCGGTACAGTGACAAAAGAAGTGTTCAACTGTATCATACTCATCCTCAACATAAAGATTACGTCTTTTACCGTGAGCACCTATTATGTTATGCCCTGTCAGTAAAACTACAAGAAGTCTTAGCCGAACCCTAGAAAACCCCAAAAAACTGCGAGACCTTTTGCCATCATACAGTGGCCAGGTCTGTCTGGAAAGATCCACTACATCTTGCAACATCGCACTACCCAAGATAGCTATTCTGATGGTCGAGATTAAGAACAGTGACAAAGGAAGTCTCCTACTCATCCACATCATGACAACTTCTACAAAAGTCACAGTATGGAAGACTGAGTCTTTTAGCGTGCGCACCTATTTTGAAATGACCTGTCATTATGGCTACAAGAAGTCTTAGCCAAAACCCTAGAAAGGCCCAAAAAAACTGCGAGTCCTTTTGCCATCATACAGAGGCCACGTCTGTCGGGAAAGATTCACTTTATCTGGAAACCTTGGACTACTCAAGATAGCAGTCCTGATGGCCGAGAGTGCGAGACAGTGACAAAGGAACTTCTAAAAAAAGTTGTGGAAGATTAAGTCTTAAAACGTACGCACCCACAATGCTATGCCCTGTCAGTAAAACTACAAGAAGTCTTAGTCTATTCCTAGAAAGCCCCAAAAAACCGTGAGACCTCTTGCCATCATACATTGACCAGGTCCGTCTGGAAGTTGAGCAAATAGTCAGGAATGCCCAAAGATCCTGCTGAATTATAAATTTACAGCAGAAAAGTGGAACACCAACGATTGAGTCTGCATCGTTAGTCTTTACTAGAACATTCGCAATATGATTCCCTTCCGGTACCCAGATAAGTTCTAGGTTTAAATGGTTCTCCTACTCGTTAACAGACGTCTGACATTCGTGAACCAATATGGATGTCATATAGATTTCAGTTAGAGATTTGATAGTTGTATATTCCATAGTACACAGCTTACTGCACTTTTTATGGCTGTGGACACTTAACTATTATTGTATTTTTCGGATATATTTTGGATACTAAAAACGAGGAAGTCACTAAATAGATTACGAAGAGATAGTCAGCAAGAGAATCCGATATCGCTTACAGAGGGAACACTTCAGTGATGACTGCATTCACTTTCGTTAACATTAAAGTGTATTTGTGAGGAAATAAGAAATAAATTCAACCAGGCGGCTAGTAGAAATGATGGTCTTTTTTGGATACATTTCCTCGACGAACTGCTGGATATAGCACCCCAGCCGTTTGAGTCAATGTATTTAATAAATGGCAATAATTTGCATTAACGTCTTATAAAGTAGTTGTCTCTGATTCATCCTTAGTCGTGAATGTACTCTTTGTAAACAAGACAATCATCATTTTAGTGTCCCTTTCGAAATCGAAAGCGGATACAGTCATACCTTAACCGTCCCCATAGTAATGTAATGTGTAACGAAAAGATTCATTGCCATGTATTGACTTATTTGTTTTGGCTTTTTGACTGTATCTTTGTAATCTATGAAGTGACGATTGACTTCTTCTGACTCAAATAGCTAGGTGGACACAACTTCTTCATTAGCATTTCAGCTTCTTTATTTAAGCACGCTGATAACATTAAACGCAAGTACCTACAATGCTCACTTATACATATATGACCACTTAAATAGGTGCTTACAAGTAAGGTGTTTAAAAGTTGTTTTGTTTTAAACACAAACAAAAAATGCTCACACAGTAGACGATCCTGGGCTTCTTGTTCGTTACTCGCGACAGTGATTGACTTCCTGTAGCTTAGAGGTTAGTGTTGCAGTGATAAGTTTGACTCCCATCTGAGGCAATAATTAAGGAGCGCACTACAGGGCCGATGGAGTTGTACTTTTTTGGAGTTTTTGTATATATATGTATATACATTCTCCTTTCAAACTAACTACTCACGACACTACTAGTTGTAATACATACGTATTCTTGTATGTGTGTGTGTGTAAAAAACAGTTGCTAGTATGTTTTTTAATGAAATACTTATGTAAGTGATTACATGTTAGTCTTTGTAAGACTACATAAATGTAATTCAAACGGTAAGTAGGAATCATTACGAAGTAAATAGTAATGTAACTTCTGGTCAATACCGAGTTTTTTGCTGGGTTTATATGTTGGCTTTAAGACCTTAATATTAAAAATTTTAATCTGAGTCATAATAAAAGATATAGGAACTGTTGAAAAGTTGTTTTAAAAAATATTAAAATATTTTTGTTAATTACTGTTAAAAAAATTAAAAAAATACAAAAACGTCTGGAAGTTTTTTCATAAACATTTATGTAAATTTTTTTTTCACTTATCGACCAGCTTTTTTCTTTCTTTGTTAAGGGGACAAAATTAGGTCATACATAGCCAAACCAACAGAAAAAAAACAAAAATTTAAAGTACATATGAAATGCAAAAAAAAATTTTAAACAATCTCCAAAAATATACAAACTCTAGTTGAGCAAAAAAATATGTGCCAAAACAAGTTTGTTAAACAAAAAACCCATTACCACCAACACCAAACCATGATTATAAATGTATCTTTCAGTAACAAAAAAAAATTTTAAACAAATATCCATCCATTCATAGCAGCTAGACAAGAGACAAATGAAATTCAATCAACATTACATTATTGTTACGTTTAGTGTTTATTGTTTTATTTATTTATTTTATGTAAAATTTGTTTTTTTTTCGCTTTTTGATTTTTGTCTAATTTATTCACACAAATATTTATAACCTCATAAATATGTAACTAATATATCTATAAATGTATCTGCTATTTTTTTATACATTTTAACGACATGTTGTGTTATTATGTCTGTTTGCAACAGAATTGTGATTTATGGAAATTTGTACATATTTACATATGGTTGTAATGTAAATGTCAAGTAAAACATATGCA
Source organism: Lucilia cuprina (assembly GCF_022045245.1). NCBI lineage: Eukaryota > Metazoa > Arthropoda > Insecta > Diptera > Calliphoridae > Lucilia > Lucilia cuprina. Next base: position 10,201,273 of record NC_060951.1, read on the forward strand.
GGTAAATAATGTAAAATGAAAGTGTACATTTTTGTGTGTGTGTGTGACAAAATTAATTTGTCACAATGATTATGTAAATTGTTTAGGGTAATTTGAATTTAGTTTAAGGAACTTATTTTGACAAAAAAAATCAAACAAAAATATAAAAATTGTTAAAAATTTTTTATTTTTCAACAGAGTAATAATACTTTGTTCAAAAACTTCAGCGTTAAAGAGTCATTTAAAGATTTCATATGTGTTTTAAACACATCTACAATATGCAAACTGAACTCTGCTCGCTTTTGCCCCCTTTAAAAGGTTAAAATAATTTGCCGCCTAAAATACGGCAACAGATTTGCTAATAATAAATTTCTTTATAATATTTAACAAAAAACTTTTCGTTTTACTAATATTTCACAGCATACCTTTTGGCTGTTGTTAATAAAGTTTAGTTAAGTTGCCAGATTTTCACCAGATTTAAACCTGCCACATTTTTATATAGTTTTGATATATTTTGCTTTAGATTGAGTGAAAAATATTTTTGCTCTTGGAAAGCAATTTAAACAAAAAAAAATATTTTTATAAGTTGATCTTCGCTTTTATCATTCTTTCTTTGATATTTTGTCTAAGTCGTTTAATAGATTCACTTTAGAAGATAACTTCAGCTGACCTTTCGTCACACACCCTCCTCTGAACGCTGAAGTTTAATAACGTTATGGAAGAGGAGTAGCATTGCTAGCATCAGATTTATGAAGCTTGAAGCATTATAGGCTTCAAGGCACGCCTGGTCTTACCTTACGGTAGTACATTTTCAAACACAGAGTGAGCTTATACATCTTATACACCGATGACAATTTTTGTACATGATTCTACCGGCCAATGTACAATTTTATTGCTCAAGTACTCGAGCTATCTAATCTCCGACCATTGCTGCGCTCTTGCTCAACATCCAATATGCAAAAACATTACTCTGTTGAGTCGTCAATAGCGTAATGTTGACGTAATACGTAGACCTCAACATCCAATATGCAAAAACATCACTCTCCAATAAATGTTTCAAAGCAAAGTCTGAAATACTACCCTTGGGCTACCGGTCCTTATGAAACCAGATAATGTTTTCTGCTTCCATTCCATGCCAGTGAATACATTTGATCATCAGTAGTTCATAGACACGGCAGACTAGAGGAACTGGTATTACCTATTTCCCCCGTTTTTGCAATAACACTAAGACGGGGCAAAATTCGTTTAAGTAACGTGCCCTCCGGGGGTCCTTCGGTATAACATCTGCTGGTGATTTAGAAGCTCTATTATCCTAGAGACAAAATGCCTTGTAGTCACAAATCGCTTTAAAAATGATTTATTTGTGCCAAATCCATATCGATTGATCACTGGACTTAGAAGAGAATAATACCACCCCAATACAGGAGGATTCCAACAGCTTAGATATACAGAGGACACATAGAAGATTGTGGGAAAGACCGACATTGTTTGATTTCGAGACTTGTCGATGGTTGAAACATCCCCAGAAGCAGGCTTTTGGGAGTTTAAACAATTGCAGCTTTAGGGGAACTTGAACAGAAGTTCAATAGCGCCTCGTCACTTGAAGAACAACTACGTATTATACTGATATTTTTACATTTACCCAGTCTAGATGTGGCAAACTAACTTCCTGCGATACCATTAGCTCTCATAATTGTCACGCCTAGCACAGTTAAATGAGTTTTAGTAGCATTGGGCTCATCACGCTGTGAGAATACGTGGGTCATGCTTCTCTTTCTGTTAAACATTCACCAGTCGCCCAATATGAAAATACATACTGCTTGAGGATTCAGACAGACATACAATGGGGCAATTGGACAAGAACACCATGATCACTAGTCTCATTGAGGGGATAATAGGAGCGTTCTATAAATGAAACAAGAGCTATCAGAGAAGGGCAGATTATTTCTTAGTTTTGCGTTCAAAGAAGAACCTTTGGGATGACAAAACACTACCATTTACAACCACTTGAGTTAAGACGTAGCCACAATATGCGAAAGGAAAGTTTAATGCGGATCCCACAGTGCAACCATGTCTCCATATAAAGCCCTTTTGAAAAAATTACCTTGACGCTCAAATATCAAAATTTCTTAAACATAAAACTCTTTTGTATTACAACTAAATAATTAGTTAGATCAAATTTTCAAATATTTTACAACATCCTATGCTATTCGTTTCTTTTAAACAGAATCTTAAATATTTAACACATAACCAGCCCTAATAACCTTCTTCTTAATTAGTTTAACGTAATATTTGAGAAAAAAAACTACATACCGGAAGAATGTGTGGCCAGACAACTCATATACCACATTCTATTAAATCTCAATAAATCTCAATAAATCTAACTAAATTGTTAAATTAACACAACTATTTCTTTTTGTTGGTATAAGTTTGGTTAGTTACACCTATTTGGGGTGATTAGAACTTGTTTTAAATAGTCAAGTAAAACTTTTTTTTGTTAACAAAAAAAAAAAAAAAAAATACTTGTTTCGCTTGTCCCAACCAAAAGTTTCGGAAATTTTTAAATTTGTCTATTAATGCGTTAAAGTTAATAAATTGTCAGAATATGATTGTAAATTTAATATGTTTGTTAATATTATATCATTGATATTAATAATTTAAAAGTTTTAAACTTTTTTTCAAAAGTTCTTTTAAATTGTCTAAGATCAATAAATGGACTTTGAACGTCTACTGTAGTTTTTTTAAACTTTGCTTTATGCGTATAATATTTCTTTTCTTTTAAACAAAATTCATTCTAGAAAGATGATTTTGTTTAAGTTACATTCTAAATATGCAGAGTCTATGGACCACGAATTTGTTTTTATTTTCTCATTTTTAATAAACTTTTTTAAACTCTACATCACTACAGTGCGGAGGGTATTATGCGTTTTTGCTTAATGTTTGTAACACCCAAAAATATTGGTTATACACCTACCTTAAAGTACAGCAATCGGCCCAGAACCACTTTCTGATTTAGCAATGTCCGTCCGCCAGTCCGTATGTGCGTCCATGTAAACATTGAGCGAGCGCTACACGTCTTAATTTACCAGATAATTTGATAGAATTTGGCACTTCTTTTGACTCAAGAATAAAGTCTAATGCAAATAGTTAACATCGGTGTATATAGCCGTACCACTACCATTACTCGATAGACCCGACAGTACAGATCCAAAATGTTGTTGTTTTAGTTACATCATCTCAAAGATCCCGTTGAATTTGAACGATTATCTGAGATATATCTGAGATATATCAACCAGCGATTTGGCAAACTTGTCCAACTTCAAAAATCTCTAGAAGTATGACCTTGATCATCGGATGAATGTAAACTCTAAAGAGAAACTTTACTTCAAGGTCAATATCGAGTTGAAACACTTCTGTGTTGAATTGCAAGGTTTTGGAAAATTGTCACTATATTAATATACGAAAGATCTGAAGTCTGAATCTGAATTTATGGCGAAAAGGTGAGTCTTCATCAGCAGATGAGTGTAAACTCTAAAGGGAAACTTTACTTCAAGGTCAATATCGAGTTGGAACTTCTGCGTTGAATTGGGGTTTTGGAAAATTGTCACTATATTAAAACTATATTAAACTCTATATTAAACTCTATATTAAACTCTAAAGAGAAACTTTACTTCAAGGTCAATATCGAGTTGGAACACTTCTGTGTTGAATTGCAAGGTTTTGGAAAATTGTCACTATATTAATATACGAAAGATCTGAAGTCTGAATCTGAATTTATGGCGGAAAGGTAATTTTTTATCCTCAGATGAGTGTAAACTCTAAAGAGAAACTTTACTTCAAGGTCAATATTGAGTTGGAACTTCTGTGTTGAATCGGGATTTTGGAAAATTGTTACTATATTAATATACGTAAGATCATTCTTGACTATCAGCTGCAGACTGTCAAATCAGATTATATCTCTAACTACCTTATGCAAAAACGGTTATTAAATTAACAATGGTTGTTAAAACCTGTTTTTATATAGAAAAGGTGTGTAGTAAACCATTGTTTACTTTAGTAATCGTTTTTGCATAAGACCCTAGATCTCTTTATTTCAAGGACATTATTGTTTTGGAATATCGGCATTGAATGAGTCATGTCATAAAGAGCTTATTTTAGAATGTATATTATGCTATGTATACACGGTTGTTAGATCTCACAATCGGTCAGATCAGTAATGCTTTTTCTGACAACGTTGCAAAAGAAAAATAGACATTTTCTGAATATTTTACTGACAACGTTGTACGATCTGACAACCTGTAACACGATACAGTTGATACAGACATTTTCTGAACACTTTTTTGACAACTTTGTAAGATCTAAAAACCTGTTCTAAACATTCTATTAAAGAGCAATTGACGTTATCTATGAATATTATGACTAAAAGCTCTGATATACGGTTGTCAGATCTTACAACAATATATTCAGAAAATATCTAACAATCATGTGAATTTTACAATTTTGGTTTCGAAATATTGCCAGAGCCAAAAGCATATTGCAAGACAAACATTGGAAAATCTAAGAACCTCTTCTATAAATATTATAACTAAATGCTCTGATATACGGTAGTCAGATCTTACAACGTTGGCAACAAAATATTCAAAAAATGTCTTACAATCATGTGAATTTTACAATTTTTGTTTCGAAATATTGCCAGAGTCAAAAGCATATAGCAAGACAAATGTTGAAAGTTGATACAGTTGTTAGACATTTTGTGAACACTTTTCTGACAACTTTGTAAGATCTAAATACCTCTTCTAAACATTATATTAAAGAGCAATTGATGTTATCTATGAATATTCTAACTAAAAGCTCTGATATATGGCAGTCAGATCTTACAACAAAATATTCAGAAAATGTCTAACAATCATGTGGATTTTACAATTTTTGTTCCGAAATATTGCCAGAGCCAAAAGCATATTGCAAGACAAACATTGAAAATTGATACAGTTCGTAGACATTTTGTTAACACTTTTTTTGACAACTTTGTAAGATCTAAGAACCACTTCTAAACATCCTGTTTAAGAGCAATTTAGGTTATCTATGAATATTTTAACTAAAAGGTTTGATATACGGTTGTCAGATCTTACAACAAAATATATAGGAAATGTTTAACAATCATGCGAATTTTACAATTTTTATTTCGAAATATTGCCAGAGCCAAAAGCTTATTGCAAGACAAACATTAAAAGTTGATAAAGTTGTTAGACATTTTGTGAACAATTTTTTGACAAGTTTGTAAGATTTAAGAACCACTTCTAAACATCCTATCAAAGAGCAATTGACGTTGTCTATGAACATTATTACACTATTGTCAGATCTTACAACGTTGGCAACAAACTGTTCAGAAAACAACAATGGTGTATAAGTAGCTTATCTGAATCTGAATAATTTTATACGGATTTTGAAAACTAAAGTTAAAAAACAAAATTCTGCCTTTAATCGTTTTGCAAGTCATCTTTTTCAGTTCCCTTTCACAGCAATCTTTTGTTTAACTAAAATCGTTTAGTCTGATTATTAACTTATTAATCATTATTTTATCGATATTCTAGAAGTTTTTTTCTTAATTTCTTTTGTTCGAATTCACAAAAAAACTTGTATATTTTCATTAACTTTTCTCACAAGTTTCTTATGCTAAACGTTCAATATGAATTTAAATAGATTCTAAAAATTTGCCACTAGTCATCTTATGCGACACACTTATTTGTTAAAAATACTTTTTTTTTAAACAAATTAATTCTTAATAATAGCAATAGAAAGAAATTAAATATTTTAACAAATGACTTGCGAATTGAAAACTTGTTTTGACAGATTTGAACGCTCGAGTTTCGTTTCATAGAGTGACAATATTTGTTTTTTTGGGGGTTTAAAGTTTTCAATATGCAAAAGTTTATTTCAAATTATGTAAAACTTTCACTATCTGTTGTTTCTAGATTTAAATATTTGTAAACTAAATGAAATTACAACTGTTTCGCAAAAACAGTTCCAGTTTCAATGAAATATTTAAAAAATTTAACAAATATTTTGTTTTCGCTCATCGCAGCGAATCTGTTTTCTTTGTAATTCTCTTCACAAATTCCCCTTTTTACCCTTTATATCACACCATTAAGTTTGTTCCAACGAACATCATATTATGTCTTCAATCTGATTTTAAATTATTCGTTTTGTTTTTATTTCATTTCTTCTTTTTTCTTCTAATTTATCAAATTATTTAAATTTAAAACACAATTTCTTCTTTATCCGTCATTATTCACAATAAAAGTTTAACGGAAAAAATGTTTTTTAATGCTTTCTGCGGCTCGGTACCTGCTTCAAGCAAACTTTTTTATGGGATTTTTTGGATTTTGGGAGGGGGATTTAAACAATTAAACTCATTTATATGTTAACATTGTGCCATAAATTTACCGCCTTTAATTTAAATTCTAGTCGGGATTATAATAAAATATTTGTGATTATCATTATTAAATAATCTTTAAAAAAATTTAGAACATAATTCAAGGTTAATTAATAAAAAAAAACTATCCAAGACACACCTTGTTGTTTGTTCTTGGTTCTTTTACAATAGACCTGTTTTTTTGTTTAATAAATAACAAAAGTGGGATTTCCAAAATGGACTATAATTATTGTTATGTAAATAAGGAGCGGTTTAATGATCATTAAATTTCTATATAAATGACTACATCTCTTTTTTCACTAAGATTAAGTTGAAGCTTAATGTTTAAGAGGAAATTTAAATCAAGAAAATTTTAAATAAAATCAGCCGCCAATCAAAAAATTTTTTTTATTATGTAAACACTAAACAGCTGTTTAGAACATAAACAACTATTGTGAATGAAAGATTAAAAGAAATATCACAATAGCAATTTTTCTACGGGGGAGATGAATTTGTTATTGTTGATAACAGCGAATAACTTCTTAACTCTACTAATTGTCCTCTATTTAACTCTATATACAAATATCGGGTACGTTAGCTAGAAACTTTCTTAAACTTAATGAGGATTCGTTAGTAAAATCTTTGTGAGAAGTTCACACATGTTATATTTACAATGTATATTTACTTGATAAAAGATTTTCCTAAATATTTTCCTAATACTAGAACTACGACTTTACATCAATGGGGAAACACTTCTAAAAAGACATTTAAAAAGGAGAGATTTGATAGGATCCGATAAATTGTTTTAGTTTTGAATGATCCTAGCGATGTGAATAGCAATGATACTTACTTATACAGAACCAATCAATATTTAGAGAGTAAAGTAACAGCTTTGACTTAGGAAGTTTACTAATTAGGGAAGACTGACCGATTTTAAGCAGAGTTTAATAACGGATTTAAGAAGGATACTGTTGCTTGAAAAGCTTAAACATAAATAAGTCCTTAAATTTAACATCCAGACGAATGAAGTGTCTACCAAGTGGAGATCACAAGGTGTCGGACGAACATGCAAGATAAAGTTCCAATCTATATCTAAATAGGAGGAGACATTTGAAAGGCAGTAAAATCAGTCATTAGGCATAGTAATCAGAACACCTCAAATAGATTCAATTACATTATCATAAAGTTATGTAATAGAAGAATATAGAAGATCCAGAAATAGATATATGCTACAGAGTACTAGCTTCCAGGCAGAAGTCCGAGCAAGAAGGAAATGCGTAAATTGGATTATAATTGGCGCTAACAGGGGTTAACATATTAATCGACAGTCGGAAGACTATTTTGGGTTGTAAGAAATTTGTAATTGAATACTCTCCAGAGGTGGGGGTATGTATTATATAGATGCCAGACCACTCAGGAGAAGTCGGTAAAAAAAGAACAAAAGTACTAGCTTAAAAGGCAAAGAACCCCGTTGTAGTTAGCCCAATGAAAGCAAAACCGTTTGACGCAACGAGGACTAAATTAAAAATATGGTAATGAGAAACTCCTAAGGATTATTGGAGTAATGAAATGCTGGGATCCTATGGGGTGACCCTAACTAGAATAGGACAAGAAGCCTAATGAAAATAAGCAAGTCTGAGGTTAGTATTCTCAGTGAACACATAGAGGATTACGGACACAAATTTGGACGATCGGATTCAGATATTATTCCTAATATAACATCCCTCACGAACAATGAGCTATATATGAGTGAACTATAAGCATTATTGGAGTAATGAAACGGTGGGATCCTATGGGTTGACCCTAATGAGAATAGGGCGAGACGCATAATGAAAATAAGCAAGTATGAGGTTAGTATGATGGCACATAATTTGTGTGAACATATAGAGGATTACGGACTCAAAATTGGACGTGCGGATTTAGATACTATGCCTAATATACCATTACTCACAAACACTGATTTGGAAAATTCTTAATAACGTCAAGGAAACTGAGTTTTTAAACATTGCATAGAAGATCCTTGTTTTTAACAGCAAACATTTTCCTAGCGATCAGGTCTGATAGTTGTTGTAAGAGGTTGGCTGTAACTGGATGTTCTAACCTGGGAAAAAACTTCCGGTTGATACAGCTGTTGCTGAGTTGACAATCGATGGCCGATTGAGAATCGGGTCTTTCCGGAGCGGAGATCCAATTGTCGTGGGAACCAGGCTGATAGTATTTTACTTTCCCCATCAATCTAATCTAACCTAATAGGTGAATGGCTTGAAAAGAGTCTAAGGTCTTACTGCTTAAAATTGGCCCAAAAGTAACGAAGACACTAAATAGTTATTATTCTATTAGAGCCTTCACTAATAAATTAAACAATCTCATACCATATATAATTTATATGGAAGATGCCACGCCTCCTTTTTCTTATTCGCCCATTTTCGCCTTAAATCTTTATATTTATAAATAAGTTAAGATTAAAACTGATATATTTCCTTGAGATATACAAATTTCACGCCCACAGTCCTCATCTTTTGCTAAAAAGAATCTTGATATTATTAGTCGTTGGGTCGAGGAATTGAAGGTGTGTCAGATCGTAAGGACTATCTACGTAAGAGTTACATTAGCAGTTATTTACATATTAAAGAAGAATCGATGCAACAGCTTCTCTGCCATTGCTTCGCTCTATATTGGCGCCGATTAAGATATTCTTTTACAAGGCTTTTTCATTATATAAACTTTCTCGAAGAAGTTTCATTATGTGATTTTATATTGGAGGAAAGGGAGGGACTAGTAGACGTCAAAAAATTTCCAGTTCTCAATGTTTATATGAATTAAATGTTGTCTGTGCAAAATTCGAAGATTCTAGATTTATTATATTGAAAGGTGCCACGCCCACAAATTCTAGTTCGCCCATTTTTCACAAATGTTCATATAAGAGTTGCCACGCCTCCATTTCCTAATCCTATTATACTTAAGTGAAGATTGAAACTGATATAGTTTCCATATAAAGAGACCGCCCATTTTTTGTTTATAATGAAGGTGCCACGCCCCTTTTTATAAACCACCTATTTTTGTCTTAATTCTTTATATTTATACTTAAGTGAAGATTGAAACTGATATAGTTCCTTGAGATGTACAAATTTAATGCCACGCCCACTATAGAAAGAGCGCCCACTTTGTTATTCCTTAATTAGCTGTAGCAGTTTCCGATGTATGTGATTTTTATTTTAAATATATTTTATTAAATTTCCTATTGGTCTTTTGAAATTTTGAAATTTTAAAAAATACATTTCACAAAAACTTGATCAGTACGTGATCAAATTAATGTATTTCTACGCAGGCCTAACGTACTTTACTCTTAAAGTTCATTGATTTTTTTAATGCAAAATAAATGAATCATTATCTATTTTTTATAATATAAGAGAGTAAAAAACAAAAACTCACTCATTTTGAAACTAAAACAAAAAATACTATAAATATTGAAAACCTTTTTGGATTAAACTATAAAAGAAATAACATTTCAACAATTTGAAACAAATCTACAAATTGTAGAAAAAAAATTAATTTTCAAAACTATAAATTTTTAAACACACTTTGCGAAAAGGTTATGTCATGATAAGAAAAATCAACTCTAAAAACAACATTTTGAAAACTATCAATTAACTGGGTCAAGTGCTGTGACATGCCGTTATTGTATATTATATATCTGTTAGTTAGTATGTGTTTTAACTTCCGCGATATTAAAATTGTTTTTATTTTAAAACAAATACTTCCGTTATCTCTTTTGCTCGTTTTTTCTTCTTCTTCTTCTACGTTTGAATTGACTAATTTTCAAATTCGTCTTAATATTTTAACTAGCGGTTTTTTGACCATTATTTATTTGTTATAAGCTATTTCATATTAATTATTAATTAATTATTTTTTTCTATTAAATGTAAAATTTCAATTTTATTTTTAAGCTAAAGGTTAATAAACTTTTTAATTTTAACATTTTTTTATTTATAAATTTTTTTATATATTCCATTTTGTTTTTTATATACAAAATGTTTTTTTATTTTGTTTAAAATTATTTTCTGTTTAACTCACTCTATACAAGTTTTCTTTAAAAATATTCTAGGTTTTTTTGTTATTTTTATTTAAAATAAACCTTAACATTGACTAAAGTTTATTTTAATTTATAAGAATCTATTCAGAGTGGTTTTAACCTCGACCCAATAAACTTGAACCAAACTAGTAATTATTTAAGTATCAGTATTTTGCAATTTATGTGAAATTTAAGGTTGCCAGATGACTTTAATTTCATTTGTCATGCAAAACTATAATTATTTAGCAATTCTAAAAAAAAACAGTAAAAACTACACTTCACAATCCACCGATACCTTTTTTAGAATATGATCAAGTCATTGTCATGTCATTTTATATATATTTTTTTAAATTGTCAATGCTCCTTTATAATTTGTCTATTGAACCAAATGGACCTGCTACTAATATTAAAGTCTGCATTGTACATAATGTAAAGACGTGCTAAAGGTTTCCAACGGGTTCATCTAGAATTTGGAATCATATAATACACGGGTTGCTACTGTGTATTGCTTCAAACTTAGACATACTTTGTGGGGGTATCATTATATCCTGGTTTTTAAACTATAGCCCAATCTTTAGTCAGAACCATAGTCTACTTGATATTCTAGATTCTAAGCAATTCTAATGTCTGGACTATAATCTGAGCTATAATTTATTATATGATCTCGAAAATACATCTATAAATGTGGACAGTAGTATAGAACACAGTTTGAACTTTAGTCTAGTTTAAAGTCTTTGAAAAAGAAAAGGCAAAAATACAGTCTAGCATAAAATATGAACTGTAGTCTAGTCTGTAATTAGACAAAAGGCAAGTCTAGTAATAGTATGGATTACAATATAGTCTATAATCTGAAAAAAGTTTAGTCTACAGTTTAGATTTTAGTGTAAATGTGAACTTATAGAATATATTTTAATATACAGCCCTGAATAGTCTAACATACCTATTCATACTTAAGTATCAAACAGGATATAGAAATGTTGGCCTAGAATTTGGGACCTTGCCGTTAATCTGGCATAGTCCTTAAACAAGACTATAGTTAAGTATATGGTCTGAACTATAGTAGAGTATAGACTATAGTCTAGTCTAGTCAATAGTCTAGTTTATAGTCTAGTCTATAGTCTAGTCTATAGATTTGTCTACAATGTAGACAAGTCTATGTGTAGTCTAAAATCTAGTCTATAGTCTAGTCTTTAGTGTAGTCTATAGTCTAGTATATAATCTAGTCTACAATCTAGTCTATAATATAGTCTATAATATAGTCTATAGTCTAGTCTATAGTCTTATCTATAGACTAAACTATAGATTAGTGTATAGTCTAGCCTATAGTTTAGTCTCTAGTCTGGTCTACATTCTAGACTATTGTCTAGCTTTTAATCTACTCTATAGTCTAGTCTATGGTCTTATCTACAGACTAATCTAATTTTTAGTGTATAGTCTAGTCTATAGTCTAGTCTATAGTCTAGTCTATAGTCTAGCCTATAGTCTAGTCTATAGTCTAGTCTATAGTCTAGTCTATAGTCTAGTCTATAGTCTAGTCTATAGTCTAGTCTATAGTCTAGTCTATAGTCTAGTCTATAGTCTAGTCTATAGTCTAGTCTATAGTCTAGTCTATAGTCTAGTCTATAGTCTAGTCTATAGTCTAGTCTATAGTCTAGTCTATAGTCTAGTCTATAGTCTAGTCTATACTCTAGTCTATAGTCTAGTCTATAGTCTAGTCTATAGTCTAGTCTATAGTCTAGTCTATAGTCTAGTCTATAGTCTGGTCTATTGTCTAGTCTATAGTCTAGTCTATAGTCTAGTCTATAGTCTAGTTTATAGTCTAGTCTATAGTCTAGTCTATAGTCTAGTCTATAGTCTAGTTTATAGTCTAGTCTATAGTCTAGACTATAGTCTAGTCTATAGTCTAGTTTATAGTCTAGTCTATAGTCTAGTCTATAGTCTTGTCTATAGTCTAGTCTATAGTGTAGTCTATAGTCTAGTCTATAGTCTAGTCTAAAGTCTAGTCTATAATCTAGTCTATAATCAAGTCTATAGATTTGTGTATGGTCTACCTTTGAGTCTAGTCTATAGTCTAGTCTATGGTCTTTTGTCTAGTCTTTACTGTACTCTATTTTCTAGTCTATAGTCTAGTCTTCACTCTAGTTTACATGTTTGTCTTTAGTCCATATTGGAGTCTATAGTCTAGTCTAATGTCGGGTCTATGTTCTAGACTAAAGTGTAGTCCAGTCTGTTGGCTAATCTATTGTCTAGTCTATAGTCTTGTTTTGTATAGTCCAAAACACATATATTGTTTTTGGAACTATATATCTTCGGATATATGTAAGGTTCTCCGACTTTTCATGTATCCTAAAATTCAGTGTTCTAAAAGTAGATATAGATATAGCGAAACTTCTGACTAGTGCTTTCAAAGGTCATCTGCTATGTTAAGACTATTAAATATGTTAAGAAGTCTCAGAAGCTTACAAAATACTTTCAAAATAAAAGTTAGCTTGAAATTTGATAAAGATTAAATTTGATTGTCATTGGCAATCAAATTTAAAAAAATTTTGAAAAAATTAAGCTTCGCGAAAGCTTTGTTTTAAAAATATTGGATTTGAAATCCAAAAAAATTGCTTGCTTTAGTTTTGAAAGCAAAACTTAAAACTACTTTAGTGCTTCTTTAAAAGTATATTGAACTCCATTAAAAAGTCTGCATTTTATCTGAAGAGGTTTTCATCATGATTATTTCATCATGATTTAATGATTCATTTAAGAAGTTAATACTAAATACAGACAAATATTTAAATTTACATAGTTTTGCATTAATTTTGCAAACTGGTTTAAATGAGAACACGAGCTAGAGAATACAAACATTTATAAATATTTAAACTATTCCATAATAAATATACAAAATCTGAAAACATGCTAAAACACTTTACACAGATCTTTTTTTTTAATTAATTTCAACAGTCGCAGTAAAAGTAACTTAATATGGAGATACAAATGACTCGAATGACTAAAACAAGAAAACGATTTAGAAAACGATATTGGAAAGTATTTGAATGAATATTTTTTTATGTTGAAAGTTGTGGTTTCAAAGATTTAAATGAAATCAGTTTATAATGGTTGGTAAGGGAGAATCATAGAACAATTTTTTATTAAGTAACATTACCGATCATGTGATACTAGGATAGATCAGCTATAAACCTTTGATCAGTAGTTGAGGGCTTTAAAATCTTCCCAACTTTTGTTGAAAATTTACTTTTGAATAGATCTTACCTGCAATGAAAAGAATTATATTTTTGAATTAGTTTAGTTATAATTTTAAGAAATTCATGTTAATTAATAAAACATATCAAATTATTTGTAAAACATTTTTAAATTTCGTTTTCTTTTAATATCTTCAAAACTATATTTAAATAATCTTTGTTCTTCTCTCTCTCTCTTTTTAGAATTCTCTCTGTGAGATTATTTTCTACAATGATCAAACGTAAAAAGCTGTAAAAGCTCTGCAGAAAACGAACTTTAATTCCCTACAAAAACAATAAAATAACGAAATCCTGAAAAAACACCCCGAATAGTCTTCCCAAACGAAAACAACAACAACAACTAACATGGTGCTAAATCTACTCTTTATAACGACTGTGATAAAATCCACATTTGGTGTGGTAACCACGGGTCTCTGGCTAATACCCCTAATACTGGCCGCCATTACCTATTACAAATACGATAATGTTGATCCAGAATCAAGAGTATTCGATCAAACGAACATATACAAAGAATATGATTTTATAGTGGTGGGTGCTGGTTCTGCAGGAGCAGTGGTGGCCAATCGTTTAAGTGAAGTGTACAAATGGAAGGTTTTACTTATAGAAGCTGGACCGGATGAAAATGAAATATCAGATGTACCCTCTTTGGCAGCCTATTTGCAATTAAGTAAATTAGATTGGCAGTATAAAACAGAACCTTCGAATAAAGCCTGTTTGGGCATGAAAAATAATCGCTGCAATTGGCCACGTGGCAAAGTTTTGGGTGGTTCCAGTGTCTTAAACTATATGCTGTATGTAAGAGGCAATCGTCATGACTATGATCACTGGGAGTCATTGGGTAATCCCGGCTGGGGTTATGATAGCATTTTAAAGTATTTTAAGAAATCCGAAGATAATCGCAATCCCTATTTGAATAAGAATCCCTATCATGGCAAAGGTGGCCTATTAACTGTGCAGGAATCTCCTTGGCATTCACCTTTAGTGGCGGCTTTTGTAGAGGCTGGTACTGAGATAGGTTATGAAAATCGTGATATTAATGGTGAAATACAAACGGGTTTTATGATTGCCCAGGGTACCATACGTAGAGGTTCACGCTGTAGTACCGCTAAGGCGTTTTTAAGACCCATACGAAATCGTCCCAATTTTCATTTATCCATGAATTCCCAAGTTACCAAGCTAATAATAGAACCCGGCACTATGAGAGCCAAGGGAGTAGAATTTGTTAAGAATGGTCAAGTTATGAAAGTGTATGCCAAAAGAGAAATCATTTTATCAGCTGGTGCTATTAATACCCCTCAAATAATGATGTTATCGGGCATAGGACCACGTTCCCATTTGGAACAACATGGCATAAAGGTTTTACAAGATTTACCGGTGGGAGAAAATCTACAAGATCATGTGGGTATGGGCGGCTTGTCGTTTCTGGTGGATAAACCTGTTTCTATAGTACAGGATCGTTTTAATCCCACCGCTGTTACATTCCAATATGTCTTAAGAGAACGAGGACCTATGACTACCTTAGGCGGTGTAGAGGGTTTAGCTTTTGTGCACACACCCTATTCTAATAGATCTATAGATTGGCCTGATATACAATTTCATATGGCTCCAGCCTCTATTAATTCGGATAATGGAGCTCGTGTTAAAAAGGTTTTAGGTTTAAAGGAATCTGTTTATCAAGAAGTCTATCAACCTATAGCTAATAAGGACACCTGGACTATAATGCCTTTACTGTTAAGACCCCGTTCTAGAGGCTGGGTTAAGCTAAGATCAGCTAATCCTTTTGAGTACCCCAAAATCAATGCCAATTACTTTGATGATCCCTTTGATGCCAAGACCTTGGTGGAGGGTGCAAAAATTGCTTTACGTGTAGCCGAAGCCAAGGTTTTCAAACAGTTTGGTTCTCGTTTATGGCAAAAATCCTTACCCAATTGTAAGAAATTTAAATTTTTATCGGATGAATATTTAGATTGTCATGCCCGCACTATATCCATGACTATATATCATCCCTGTGGTACAGCCAAAATGGGTCCAGCCTGGGATTCTGAAGCCGTAGTAGATCCTAGATTAAGAGTTTATGGTGTTAGAGGTTTAAGAGTTATAGATGCCAGCATAATGCCCACCATTAGTAGTGGCAACACTAATGCCCCTGTCATAATGATAGCTGAAAAGGGTGCCGATCTAATCAAAGAAGATTGGTTCCATAATCCCGAATATAAAATAGTGAATAAAAGTTAGCGTAGCTTAATAATTTAGAAATCAATTAAACTATGTTTTTAATTTTTTTTTTAGAATAGAGTTCGCCAGACCTCGAAAACATTTGATTACTGTCATTAACCAAAGGTTGTCCACTTGTTATTTATTATTATTATATATTGTCATTGTTGTTAAAACATTTTTCACATTCAGGGGGCATTAGCTTTAGAAAAACAACAACAAATAAACGAGTAAATAACTCAGAGTTGCCATTGTGTCATAAATACGTTTTTCTTTTATTTAAAAAGTTAGTTTTTTTAAATTATTTTTACTTATTATTATAGTAATAGTTATCGCTTAGTCACTTTGTTTATTCGCTTATTTTCCAGTTTTACGAGCCACTTATGACGTTTTATTTTTATTATTATTTTTTATTTATATTTAAGTAGCGAATTATGTATGAAAATGTGTTAATTTTAATTGCAATTATTTTAGTTATAATTTATTTATGTTTATTTTTATATTTACATTTATAATTGTTAACTACATATTTAAAATTTACTTGCAAATATATTTGTTTAGTGTTCTTTTAATAATTAATGTAAAATACAACTTTAATATTTAAATAAATAAAATTGTAATAAAAATTGTTAAAAATATTATGCATTTGTTTTTATTGGTATTTAAAATAGATCACATCCAAGATACTTGGATCTAACTTCAACGACTATCTGACAGTGACAAAAAGAAGTAGTCTAGAGTTTTACTGTCCTCTCCCCATGATCTACATTTGTCTGAATCCGCACGTCCAAATGTATATAGCTGTCCCCATAATCCCGTGTGTCCATTGGAAGTAAGAACCATATATATTATATAGACTTTGGGGAGATTTCTCGTCTTATTCCAAGAGGTCTTAACTCTTTCGCGTATACCGGACACCGGTCTACATTTTTCTCTATTTAGAACATTATTTTGAGTTCACAGCTACAGTAAATGGTTATTACCAAAGAAAACAGAATTATTTTTTAGATACCCTCCGATATCTTTCGAAAACACTTTTTCCATTTTCATCAAAAATGATCGATATACATCAAAATCAATAAAAAGTCCAGCGGTTTAGTTTTGTGCGTAAAAGGGTTAAGGAATTCTTTTACTCGTCAAGTTAACTACCACGACCGCCCTTCACTTTAAAGCCGACTACTACCGAGTATGTAGTCAAACACTTCTTACAATCCAATATTGCACTTTATCAACTGATATCGCTCTAAATATCTTTTGGTTGTCGGTAAATATGCTAACTCCTTTGGATGACCTACTTATTCTAAACCAATTTATGCATTTCGGTATTATACGGACTTTTGCCTATAAATCTGTGTTGTAATTCTGTAATTGATGATATAAGTCTTCACTATAGAACCCCCAATGTAGAACTTTTTTGCCTGTAAAGCTGTCATATTCCCAATTAGTAAGGTGCCGAATGAAAGGGCTTTTACAACAAGCACCTGAGCCTAAAGCCTTAGTAGCGACTTTTTATAACGTAAAGGAGTATAATCATATAAGCTGCCATTTTCCAAACAGATCCTGCAATGACATTAAAATATGTAAGACGGTATCCAAAAAATCTTTAGTTAGTGGTAGTAAAGTTGAGAAGTCTAATCCTTAAAGCGAGTAGGAAATCACTTACTTGCCAAGAGACAGCTCAGCAGTGATTTCCAATATTAGAAAGTTTAGGACACCGCAGTGCCATCAATACCCACTTTAGGATGTGATCATCAACTATAAGACAGTTAAATGAATGACCATAATTGAGGTTATCCAAACAATCCTCCATCGGATCAAGATGGCTACCAACTTTAATCCATGATCCTTGAATGATTGACACGATTGTTTCAGTTGAGTGCAGTAAAGAAATGTGTAAATTGGATAAGGAAAAATATGGTGCCCACAGGGCCTAATGAAATTACCGACTGGCAAGAAACATATAGCTTTAATCCAGGGACCTTGGACTATTTCCAACAAAGTTTCAAGTCAGAGCAGTAATGGTATGAGTACATTGGATTAGAAAGAAATATGAGTACCAGAACACTCGGGAGTAGTCAGCAATTAAATTTAGCTTTAACGGGAAATGAGCTCGAAATGGTTAACCTGTCAAACGCAAAACGATTCGACGCAACGAAAGCTAAATGAAAAATATGGGAAAGAAATTTCCATAAGGCTTCTTGGAATAATGAAACGGTGGATAAAATCACAAAAATCGTGTGAGGGGACCCTGATGAGAGCATGACGAGGATGATAGTACGTTTTTTAGGGTGACACATAGGATTGCGGGCATAGCTATACAAAACCGAACGTACCGATTCAGACGAATGTAGAGGATGTAGAGAAGACAGTGAAACTCCATGGTCGTTTTTTTAGAAGTGATATTTCGAAAATAACTTAAAATATGTAAGAAATCATAGAAGATTATGTACCAAAATTTCATTGAATTATCTCCAAAATTGCAACCTACGTGAAATAATGAACGTGAAATAATGAACCGATTTTAACCATAGGAAATAGGCTTCGTTCCTGGAACAATAGAAGATCATGTACCAAATTTCATTGAATTATCTTGAAAACTGCGACCTATAGTTTGATTACAAGGTTTACAAGCCCTATTCGGGGGTTCAGTTGAAGAAACCGATCTTAACCATTTTAATAGGCTTTATGCCTGGGACAAATTTCATTGAATTATCTTCAAAATTGCGACCTGTAGTTTGATTACAAGGTTTACATGGACGAACGGACAGACGGACGGACATAGATAAATCGACTCAGAAAATGATTCTGAGCCGATTGGTGCGTTACAAACATCAGCACAAACCCAGTATACCCTTCCCACTAAAGTGGTGTAGAGTATAAAAATCGTGTACAGAATTTCGTTGATTTATTTTCAAAATTGCGAATATGTAGTTGAAATACAAGGTTTACATGGACGGACGGACATGGCAAAATCGACTCAGTAATTCTTCTGGTATACTTTAAGGTGGGTATAGGACCAATATTATTGTGCGTTACCAACATTACCTACCTAAAGTGGTGTAGGGTTTTAAAATTTAATATTTATATTAAAACTTAAGAGGTTTTTTCATTTAGATCTGTTCAATAATATGAAATTTACGTTCTAAACTATAAATTGACTTTTAAAATTATAATTTCACTTAAACATTAATTATAAAATAAATTAAAATAAAAATTCCAATAATTATATTAGTATTTACTCACGATTTGAATGTGCAAATAGTTAAATCAATTATAATTTGAATAACAAGTACTAGACAATTAACTTCCTTAAAACATAAGATGTTCATTTTGAAAAAAAAATTCCTATGATTTTCAAAAAAAAATATTTTCTTAAAAAGTGAATAATTGCGAAATTAAAACAAAGAATTGCACACTCATGTTTAATAAGCAAAAATATAATAATTTTATTTAAATATTAGCTGAATTATTTAATAATTTTTGTTTATATTTAAAAAAAGTAAATAGACTTCCTAGTTAAGATCCCAAAGAATGACAAGCGTATAAATTTAAAAAAATTTCATAAAATTTTAAAAAACCATGCATAATTTTATTATTATTTATTTATTTGTTTGAATAATTATTATCTTGTAGTGTTTATCTAAAATACATATATTGTTTAATTGGACAAAGAATAAAAAAATAAACAACTCAGACACCTAAGCTTAAGTCAAGTGTAATTTTAATAAATAATAAAAATCAATCACCATCTATATCTATAACAATGGTTTGTTTTGATCTATTCAATGGTTTAATGACTTTTTAATCTTTTATTGAAATATTTTTTTCATTATTTGTTCATATACATATATACAGTAATTAAATTATTAAAAGATTTATAATTATTTAGGTGTTAAAAATAATATAAATCTATTAAATCGGGGGTGTTACTTTCTGACATGTTGAATAAACACTTTGAAGAGTTTCAATTGTTATTATTAAAAATATATTCTTTGGGTCTTATTCATAAACTTTTATCAAAGGTTTATAAATCACATTTTCATACAAAATTTCTTCCATAAACCTTTAATAAATGTGTATGAATAATCCCCTTTGTGTATAATTATACCCTTCACCTTCGTGAGAAGGGTATATATAAGTTTGTCATTCCATTTGTAATTTCTATAATATAATTTTTCGACCCTATAAAGTATATATATATTCTGGATCCTTATAGATAGCGGAGTCGATTAAGCCATGCCCGTCTGTCTGTCTGTCTGTTGAAATCAGTTTTTAGAGCACCCCAGATATCGGCGAGATCCGAAACTTCAATAATTCAGTTAGACATGCTTTCGAGAAGATCGCTATTTAAAATCAGCTAAATCGGTCTATAAATAACGGAGATATGAGCAAAAATCCGAGACAACCTCTGAAAATTTCATCAAAAAAGACATATTTTTTCTATGCTTTGTTAAAAAGCAACAACAATACTGTGAATTGGAAAAAGATAGATCAGAGATACAAGCCGAAACGGCCGCCGAAGCGCCGCCGCCGACTTCTTTCAGCTTAAAAGCTAAGCCGGCTTAAACGTAGGAAGGCCATAGGAACATGCTGAGGCATAAATCCAAGAAATGTTCATTGGCTCTATGATGCAGTTATCAAACCTATCATGTTATATGGATTTGTTGCCTAGTGGCAGACTCTTGATAAGGCTTCACTCAGACAACAACTGGAAAAAGTCATGAGAGCTACTGAGCTTCTTATAACTGGCGCTCTCAGAAATAAAGGCGTTGTTCAATATGCTCAACTGGCTCCCGGCTGATATTCTAGTCAGGCAATTGGCTATGACAACCAGATTGTGTGCAACTGGCAATTGGAAACAGTATTCCATAGGCCATGCTAGGATGAGTGATCTCATACCAAATAATCAATATTATGTTGATTATTGTATTCCGGTACCGTTTCTAGTGAGACAGTTCCGATATCATATCTCTACGGAGTCTCAGGAATTTCTTCGCCAAACAATTGGTTCCGAGTATATACAGACGGATCCAAGACGGCGAAATGAGTTCGCGGTGGCATTTTCATTGAGGAATTTGGAACGAAAATCTGTTTCCGACTTAATGATGAATGTAGCATGTAAAATTGGCTAAGGTACTATCGGATATCTAATAGGGATATCGGAATTTTTACCGATAGTTAAGCTGATATTAAATACCTAACTGTTGTGTTTTCTACATCCATACTTGTGAATGAATGCCTCTGAATGAGATGGCGAGACATTCGAACATCACCATAATTTGGGTAAAGGAACACGGGATTTCGTATGAAAATAGCATTGCTGACTCCTTGGCAAGAGCTGCCACCATGCTTTGCTGACTGCAAGTAGACCAGTTCTGCGGTATTCCACTACTTGCAATAAAGAATAGCAGATTACAAATGGTCACGTGAGCACAAGAGCTCAACAGCTCAAGGGCTGTGGCCACAAATAAATCCACTAAGGTCTAAATATCTTCTTGGTTTGTAAAGACCGCAGCTAAGGAGGCTGATATCGATTATCACTGGACACTGTAAAATTGGTAACCATGCTAGACACATTGGTCTTCCGTTCAACGATTACTGTAGAAGTTGTCAAAAAGAGGATGAAGAGAAAACTATTACTCATCTTCTATGTGTGTGTTCTGCTCTGGCGGATCTTTCTGATTTGTCGAATATTCAATTGGTGTGAACTCAATACTCACACTGTTAATCCATGGCAACTGGCCTGGTGTCGTTCTCTTTCTTTCTTCAAAACCTTAATGCAACTCTCACTTTCTCTTTACCAACGTCTGTTTTTTCCACATTTTCCCTATCTCTCATTTTCTTAGTCACTTAAGCATGCGTCCGTTCTTCTGTATGCCTTCTATAGGACGCTATTTAAAATAAAATTCAATGAACTGTGCGGTACATGATC
>NC_060951.1:10228129-10243945 GCF_022045245.1 Lucilia cuprina
GAAGCCGCTCAATATGGACCAGACGCATTCTGCTCCATATTAAGCGACCAAAATCCAGAGTTCAAAATACATAACGACAAAATGCTTTCATCTAGTGGTTTTTGGAAAATATCTCGAAAACTATTAGAGATATCTTAACTATCTAGGTTGGACATGATTGGAATGAGGGTGAGTTTTTTAGCTACATTCAGTTTCGAGTTTCCATTCAGCTACCAACAGGATTGGCTAAAGTCAACGCCTTTATTTGATTAACTTTAAAAATAAGTCTTACAGAATAAAATTTTTTATAACTAAATATTTATTTAATTCAATTAAAATACATTTCACGTAAAAGATTTTATGTGTGTTTGATAAAATTAAAAACATTTTATACAATTTGTTCTTTAATATAAGAACTATTTATACACTATTTTATTGTATGAATACAAAATCAGTTTAAAGAATTTTGTAGTTTGGTTTTAAGAATTTTTGCAAAACATAGTTAAACTGCAAAAGAGCCTAAATGACTTTTTTATAATTTTGCAAAGTAAAATTAAATTTCAAGTTAGTTTAAGATTTTGAATACATTTCTGCAAAAAGAGGTAAATTTGAAATCATATTTCTCTAAAGTTTATGAATCTTTTCACGAAATTGCAAATATATAAAATTTGAACTTTGACCCTGAAAGATTATGGTATAAGATTGAGTAATTGTTTGTCATGATTCTAAATAAAATATTCTGAAATATTTATGTAGAACATTAGTTATTTTAAAACAAAATATAAATAATTTATTAAACAATTACAAAAAGCACTTAGCGTACTTTACATATCAAGTGGTTTTAAGTGGTCATGCTATTTATCATGTTCAAGAATCTCTGAAAGAAAACAAGAGTGAGTGTAACTGCAAACCAAAAAGCAAACAAGTAGTAAACAATAATCAGTATGTTAACAACACTTTACCCCGGGTATTCCCATGAATTTTAAACGTTTAAACACAACTTCAACAATTTTTGTATTTATTTTTAGTAATTTTTTTTTATAAAGAATATAAAATATTCCAACAATAAGCTCACACAGTAAGAATAATGACGTATAAATGATTACAATTATTATTTAATTATAATTTGTATATAGATGTTTCTAAATTTAATTGTTTGCCTACATCTCATTTGATCGGTCAGATAAGTTGTTGATAGCAAACTTTAATAAATATTTCTGTTGCAGTTTATCTATAAAAAAAATATTGACTTTAATTACAAAAACAAGAATTAAATTAAAAAATTACAAATAAACAATTAAGTTGCGTGATAACGTAATAAAGGTAAATTGTGAAAAGTGATCATGCAATAAAAAAATAAACGATCATACAAACCCTATCACATGATCCCCTACAGCTTAAGCTTATCTATAAGTTCCAGGAGTTAGATAAAGTTTCTCAGATATTCTCCTGACAATGCCATTGCAATGAATAAATAGCATCAGCTTCAAGCTAGCTAGAGATAAGAGATAGTATATGATCACATAGATTACTCTTGCGGAATATGCGTGTTTACACAGTGGGATTGGACACAGCAGGTGTATCTAGGAGAAAATGTTAAACAGAACAACGAGGTCAATAAGGGACATTTGAGAACGATATGTTGAGGTTACGTTCGAAATGTTTTTCTTTTGAATCGAAGAACGGATCAATATTTTCCATCTACTTACAAACCCAATTTTCACCAACTCCATTTATCGTTTAATCGATAGTTAAATCAACGGACCAGAGCGTTGATGTCCTTTAAGTTATTCAGTTAATCGATAATTTTAAGTATAAGCATGCCGTAATCCGATCATGATCTTACTTTAACCCATTTCCAATTATAGTGAATAGTTTTTCTAGCTTGTAGGAGAACACAATCTATGGCCTATTTCATAGTTCGATAAATCTGCAAAGCTAAACTTTGAAAGAAAGTACCGGGATCTTTAGAAATTAATGTCGAAGTGCTTAACGTGAGTTTCGGCAACAGCACCGAACTTATCACGAAATATTGGCTTTACCTTACATCAGTCTTTTAACCGCAACTCACTCTTCCCGCGAATTTGGATTTAACCCACAGCCACTACGAGGATACCGAAGAAACCTCAACCAACTGGCCAGCCAGGACATAGTTATACGGCAACTGGCCATCCATAGTACCAGATTATGTGGTACTCTGGTTCGACCTCTTATTCAATCTATTTAAGGACTAAGTCAGGCAGTATACTGTAATTCTAATTCATAGAGGTGTTGGTAACACCTCTGTTCCCCGGGATTGCAATAAAACGGGTGAAGGTTTCACCAAGGTAACAAGCCGCCGGGGGGAGGAATCTTCTGAAAATGTCACTATAAAGAAGATGACTTTGCAGCACAGTCAAAATCTTCGATTAACAAAACTTCAAACGAAACCTGCTGCCAAATCGAAAGTCGAAAGATATGGATTCGATATGACTCCAGTAGTCTCACTGTTAATACCTATAAAGAGAACCTAATACTAATTCCTTATAATGGACACTCAAGTAATTACTTCTCTATAAAAACAAAATAGAACATATTGATGGCTTTGCAGCGTAGACAGCCTGGATAAATGAAGTCATCTCTAGTCTCTCTGCAAAGCTGAACTTTTAGAAAAATCTCGGGATCTTCAGAGAATTTCACTACAAAGAAGATGACATATTGATGTACTATCCGAAAAACCTGCTGCCAAATCTATTGTCGAAAGATAAGACCTGGACAAATAAAGTCATCTATAGTCTCCCAGTTAATATGTATAGATGAAACTCGATATTGCGAACACTCAAGTGATTACTTCTTATATGGGTGTACTTGTGTCTTTATGACAAAAAGTACGAATTCCGGTAAAATCTAGAACTGGAATCTTCTATCTTGTACTTGTGTGGAGAAGTCCTTGGCGTCTTGCCATCACAACTGTTGTCTGATCGACAGTTTGTCGAAGTAATCTTCAATGATTGTCTAGTCCTCTAGAGATATTATTGGCTTCAATTAATAAAATTGTAGCTTCTGTAACTTCCTAACGAGATTACAATGACAAAAAAGAGGGGATTTTGATATATATATGTATATTGTTGTCGAATCAAATGAAACTTTTCCGAATTGGGTTTGTGAGTCAAATGTATCAGAGTTTTCTTTGAAGATTTCGGTAATTATGCCAAGGGACTTCTACAGTACAAAGATTAGATCGATCAAGGACCTGAGGAAAGTGTTTGGTGTATAAACTGGAACAATCATTTACAAAAATTGTGATACATGATTGTTCTTTTCAATTTGTAAGCTGGTGTGCTGCCTCCAGTTCATTTAGGCCGCCACGCCAGGTAATCACATAAGCTAAACTATCGTTAATCACTGCCACATAAAAGAAGCTACTCTTACAACAACAAAACGGAAACAATTGTTTTGTTTATTTGTAAAAAATCTCATGATCTTAAACACACGGAAAGTTGTAAACTTGTAGCAACATTCGCTATAAGCTTCTCATTATGCCCATCACTGTCATAAAGCACAATATTTTTATCTGCCTCAATAAGATGCTTCCCCACCTTTCAATTACATTTCTGAAAAACACCCTTGAACTTTTCAAAAAAAACAATAGAACTAAATAAATGGTCAAGTCGGTAAGTCTTCGCTAATTGTTCTCTAATCATACACAAAAAGAAACATAATAATAACTAAACACATTGTGTATGACGCCACCAAAACAAACCACTAAAAAAGTGACATTCAAGCTGCACTGAACACACGTTGATCATAAAAAGCCCCCCAAAATAAAAGAAAAATAAACTTTATTCTTTTGAAATAATTGTGTATCGTACTGAAACTAAGTATTAGCAATAGGTATCGAGTGGCCTGAAGTTGTGCTGACTGCCAGTCTAAACTCCAGTCAAGGTAAATGTTAAATATTTTTATGTTGCAAATTATATTTGCAATTTTTTTGTTAATATTTTTTCCATCGAATGGTGGAACAAATAGTCAATGATTTACCTTAATGTACATAGAACGTGCTTAACGCTAACGGTATTTAAAAGCTTTTCTTGTATGGAAAAGCTTTTTTCGTGTTATATGGTTTTGAATTTGCCAGAGTACATAACAATTTTTGGATTTTTTTGATAGTTTTTTCCATAAATAATAAAGCAATTTGTTAGTTACTTGTATGAAATGCAAGTATGTATGATATATTAGGGTGTCTTTTTAATTCTTAAAAGTCGATAATTATTGGTCGGATAATGTAATAGTGAAACTATACTGAAACCAGCATATTTTTATTCTGAATATCTTGAAGGACTTGCCACAACTGTGAAATAATAAGTTCCAAATAATATTAATACTAAAGCGTTCATCCAGTACGCATCCACTTAGCTGTGCAAGAGTAGTGGTAACTAACTAACTTACTAACTAAGTAACTAACTAAGTAAGTAAGTAAGTAGCTAACTAACTAACTAACTAACTAACTAACTAACTAACTAACTAACGATCATCCAGTACGCATCCACTTAGCTGTGCAAGAGTAGTGGTAACTAACTAACTTACTAACTAAGTAACTAACTAAGTAAGTAAGTAACTAACTAACTAACTACCTCTGTCTATCTGTCTATCTATCTATCTATCTATCTATCTATCTATCTATCTATCTATCTATCTATCTATCTATCTATCTATCTATCTATCTATCTATCTATCTATCTTTCTATCTATCTATCTATCTATCTATCTATCTATCTATCTATCTATCTATCTATCTATCCATCTATCTATCTATCTTTCTCAGCTCCTCTTAATTAGGAAAAAAACCTCCCTAGTTTTACAATTTTATGACATACAATCAACTAGTGTACATAGTTGTGGTTGTCTTTGACCGAGTTTTTCTTCTAGTCAAGTCTATTAAAAACAAAATTACTTGTTACTCCAGCGTTCAATTTACAATTCTCTTCTTTAGCTGCTGAAAATACTATAAACGTAAAATTATATGATCGAAAAACAGCTGAATAAATACTAATAAAAGTAGAATTATCTATGAGATTATATAAAATTGTAAACTCTTTTGAAGTTATTGACACTGATGCTTGAAATTTTATTAAATTAAAATTGTGCAAATTTTTTTGTTGCAACATTAATAATTTTATTCTAGATTATGACTTCAGTTTCATGTGGCACTTCTTGAGTAAGAAAACATTTTTTGACATTTTGGACTGTTAGAAAGAAATAATCAAATACTATTTCACTGACCATTATCTCTGAGAGTTCAGAAAAATTATGTAGGACAGTTCGGAAAAATTATTTGTTTGCTATAAAAAGAACTTAAAAAAGTTATTCCGACGAATTGCGACATGAAACTTATGGTGATCTCTAATATATAGAATGAGGTCTTCGAGAGGTCCTCTCAGATTGAATAGGTTCAGAATTAGTATAATGATATGTAAATACTGTATTAATTTCTAAGAAAGAAATAGCCGAACACTCTCTCTCTGACCATCATCTCTGAGAGTTCAAGTACCCATGTTCAGTAAAATCGTGTAGGTCAGTCGTCGAGTATATGTGTTTGCTATAAAGGGATTTTAAGAAAGTTATTCTGACGAATTGCGACATGAAACTTGTGGTGATCTCTAAAATACAGTGAGGTCCTCGAGAGGTCCTCTCAGGTTGAAAAGTTTCAGGATTAGTATAATGATATATAAATACTGTATTGTTCTCAAGGAAAGAAATAGCCGAATACTCTTTCACTGACCAACTATTGAATGACAAGAGGTCTTCGCAGATTGAATAGGCTCAGGGTTAGGATGATGATATTTTAAGACTGTATTGGACTCTAAGAAAGAAATTAGCGAATAATCCTTTACTGAATATTATCTTTAGTTCAAGTACCCATGTTTGACAAAATCGTGTAGGACAGTTGGTTTACGTGGTAGTTCACTACACGCGAACTGTCAAGTAGAATCGAAGAGACTCCGTTTTGACCAGGACAGTAGACGGGCAATTGTGTTTGCTATAAAGAAAACTTAAGAATGTTATTGTTTGAAAGTTAACTATTGAATGACAAGAGGTCTTTTCGGATTGAATAGGTTCAGGGTTTGTATAATGATAAGCATTCTGACGGGACCTTCAGTATTACGGCATCAATTTAACTAAAATGGAACAAACGAATTTAGTCGATGGCAGAGCTTGCAGAGAAAATGAAACACGGTAATACACTGAGTCAATAATAAGACTTTCATCGAAACTAGATCCAGAGACACTGATTGGAAAATTCTGAAAAACATTATCCCACAAACAGACATTTAAAAGAACAGACAATAAATCTATTATAGCTGAGTCCGGTGGTGGCTTAAGTGTCTTTCTTCAGATCTGTTTAGTATAAAATAAAAACACGTTTTTCCCCACTTTTCTTACCCACTGTAGATTTCTAAGTTCGTAATAGTAAAATTATGTAAAAAATTTTTGTAAATTCTTTCTAGGAAATCGAGATAAATTCCATATTTAAATTAACTACCAAGACGACCTACACATTTTATATATATATAGAAATCAAACAGACACTTGTTTAATGGATCAAGTACAAATAAATCCAATACAAATTTAATTATTAACATCAATTAGTTAAATAACAAAAAATAAAAAATATATTACAAAAAACGAGTTTTATTTCCTTTACAAAAAACAATTTCTAATTTAAATATCACATTTATTTTTCTTCTTTTAATTGTAAAATGACTTTTGGTTATTTATAAATATAAAAAATTTTTTCATTTTAATAAATTACTAAATTCTATGTAGTAAAATTCTTTAAAAAAAATAACAAAAAATGACTTCATCTAAGGAAACTTGTTTTACAACAAACAATAATTACTTTATGTAAAGTTATAAATTAATTAATTAAATAAATATTATCAATAATTGTACTTTAGAAATCCATTTTTTAAGATTTTAATAAATAAAAATAATTTAACACATTTTCATGCCCGAAACTTCTCATATGAAGCCATGATCTTGTTTAATCATATCGGCTGCCTTTTCAGCTATCATATAGACAGGTCCATTAGGGTGTCCTGCTACTAGTTTGGGCATAATGCTGGCATCGGCTACACGTAAATTCTTTATGCCATAAACTCTCAAACGTGCATCCACAACGGCGGCTTTATCTGTTTTAGGACCCATCTTAGCTGTGCCGGAGTAATGGTATATGGTAAAAGTCAAGTGCCGTATATAGCACTCCCAATAGGCTCTTGATTTGGTGTTGCCATATTTACGACAGGCTGGTATAGTAGCTGGTGATAGACGGGCATTGATCTTCTTAAAAGCGGGTCGCTGCATTAAATCTATAGTTTTGTAAACTCCCCGCAGTACAATATCTAAATCATAGGGATCAGCCAAATAGTTGGGATAGATTATGGGATATTTATGAGGATCATTGCTGCGCAAATATATTCTGCCACGACTGCGTGGCCGTAGGATCATGGGAAATATAACAAAAGCATTGGCTTCTTTTTTAATAATATCGCCATATAAATCATTATAGATATCACGCTTTAAACCTAAAGCCGGTATGGTGGCAGGATTGGTATCGAGACCACCACTTATAAGAAATAGTTCCATATCGGGCCAACCATCTTCTATACCAGGATGATCAAGATCATAAAATGCTATAGCTTCCACACCTCCAGGTGTACCAAATTGTCCGGTATTACGTCCAAAATCCAATATATTATTTACCTCAAAGAAATCGCCCAAATGTAAACTGGTAGTGTTAGTGAGAAAAGTAACAAAAGGAGCAAAATGATCTTGTAAATTATAACCAACTGCCAAATCTTGCAAAGGTTTAATGCCCATTTCTCTTAAATGTTTGGCCGGACCTATGCCCGACAGCATCAGTAATTGAGGGGTATTAATAGCACCAGCCGATACTATAACTTCTTTGCGTGCCAACACCTGATAAGATCTACCCTGAGACTCAAATATCACGCCATAGGCGGTTTTAGTTTGAGGATCTATTAGTATCTTTGTTACTAAAGCATATTTGCGTACATGCAAATTAGGTCTTTTGCCCTTGAGGGGATATAAATAGGCTCTATTGGAACTCCAACGTATGGCATTATAAGTAGTACTTTGCAAATAGGATACTCCCTGCTGTATACGTCCATTATAATCCCGCTTCTTCAGGCCATCTTCCTGTAAACCTTTAACAAAAGCATGAGCTATAGGACTTTTCCAATCGGTATAGGAAACCTTAACCGGCCCCTTACGACCCACATAATCTTTATCCGCATCTGGTACCGTAGAACCTTCAAATTTCTTAAAATAAGGCAAAACATCTCTATAACTCCAACCCTCATTGCCCAGTTTAGCCCAATGATCATAGTCTCTTCTATTGGCTCTTGTATACATCATGTAATTTAAAACCGAGGAACCACCCATCACCTTACCGCGTGGAAAGTTGCAACGATTATTGGTGATACCCAAACAATATCTATCCGATGCTTGGGCTCTATAACGCCAATTAATTTCTGGACTCAGTTGTAGGAAATGAGCCATGGCCGGTATATCCATGGCCAAAGTTTCTGGTCCTCCTGCTTCCAGCAATAAAACACTCCATTTAGGATTTTCCGATAAACGCGCGGCCAAAGCACAACCCGCCGTGCCCGCTCCCACAATTATAAAATCATACTCTTTCAACAATTTCACTTCATTATCTTTCATTTCTAAATTTAAATCATTTTGACCGCGTCGTAAAAAATCCAAAACGAATAAGGCCGCATTAGTTTGTTGCCCCGCTAAACAGCGAAACCATATTAAAAATAAAAATATTAAAATATTTTGAAACCCGTGTTTCATATTTGTTATGTTTTATGTTTTGTCAAAATTTCTTTTTTGTTTTTCGTATTTTTTTTTTAATTCCCGTAATCGTTACAAATGCCGCTTTAACTTATGTGGAGGTCTTTACTTTCTCGCGTTTCGAACTTAACTGTTTTTACTGCCTTGGAAAGAATCAAAGTACCTTTTCTTTATTCTAAACATTTATAAAATTTTCTAACGTTCTTTTTTTTCTGTTGTCCATTATTTATTTTTATTGTTGTTGTTTTAATCATATGTTTTTTACAAAAATTATAAAAAAAGTAAAAATAAAAACAAGCATCATATAAATATGTATATCTTAAACAGAAATGAAACGGGCTATTGATATTTAAATGATGACTATAAAATTTTGTAAATTTGTGAAAATTTGCATTTTGAATAAAGACCTAAGAGACAATTTTTAAAAAAATTTAATTTGATTTGCCAATTATAGAAATTGGCAGCGTTTAAGACTAGATTTTCGACTATATACTAGTCCAGACTATATCATCTCATAAAGCCCAGACTATAGGTTATACCAAACATTGTAATATATAGTCTGGCCTAAAGACTATACCAAAGGCTACACTTAGACTACACTAAAGTGAAGATTAATTCAGACTATCGACTAGATTATAATTCAGGCTATAGACTATTATCCCGATCATTGACTAAGAGTATAGAGCAGAATAAAAAGTAAACTACACTCTGGACTGTAGTCTATAGTCTTTATTGTAGAAGCATAATCTAGTCTATATTCAGGACTATAGCCAGTGTGTAGACAGGAATACAGTTTTCAATATAATATACAATTAGGACTATAGTCTAGTCTATAATTTGGACTTGTGTTAAATCTCTTTTTTACGCTTTAATTAGGATGGCGGTGGATTAAACACTCATAGTGCCAGGTTATCACACGTTTGTCCAGAGAAAACCCCACCAACCGACCTATACCTTCACATAGGAAGTTGGAGCATCCGGACTTGACTTCATCAAAAGTATTAATGGTCTCCACCAGAAAAAAGTTCTAGAGTTTTAATGGTCTCCACCAGTTTATATTTCAGTTTAAATAGTCTCCACCAGGTTATATCGTGAGTATTTTATGGTCTCCACCAGTTAAAAACGTTTGAGTATTCTAGCCAGGCAACAAACACAAGCCTGAACGCGTTTAAGAAATAATCGCGATGACGCGAGAGTTGTTCCCCAACTCAGACCTGAATTACGACTGTGTGTTAAATCTAAAGTTTGCACATGGTCTAGACTATAGTCTACTATATAGTTAGTATTATGATATATAGTCTAGTCTATAGTTAAGTTTATAGTTTAGTCTATTATCGAGTCTATAGTTTACTCTATAGCCCAGTCTATAATATGGTCTAGTTTAGTTCAGGCTATAGTCTAGTCTATAGTCTAGTCTATAGTCTAGTCTATAGTCTAGTCTATAGTCTAGTCTATAGTCTAGTCTATAGTCTAGTCTATAGTCTAGTCTATAGTCTAGTCTATAGTCTAGTCTATAGTCTAGTCTATAGTCTAGTCTATAGTCTAGTCTATAGTCTAGTCTATAGTCTAGTCTATAGTCTAGTCTATAATCTAGTCTATAGTGTAGTCTATAGTCTAGTCTATAGTCTAGTCTATAGTCTAGTCTATAGTCTAGTCTATAGTCTAGTCTATAGTCTAGTCTATAGTCTAGTCTATAGTCTAGTCTATAGTCCATTCTATAGTCTAGTCTATAGTTTAGTCTAGTCTATAGTTTAGTCTAGTCTATAGTTTAGTCTAGTCTATAGTTTAGTCTAGTCTATAATCTAGTCTATATTCTAGTCTATAGCCTAGTCTTGTCTATAGTCTAGTCTATAATCTAGTCAATAATCTAGTCTTTAGTGTAGTCTATAGTCTAGTCTATATTCTAGTCCATAGTCTAGTCCATAGTCTAGTCTATAGTCTAGTCTATAGTCTAGTCTATAGTCTAGTCTATAGTCTAGTCTATTTTCTAGTCTGTAGTCTAGTCTATAGTCTAGTCTAGTCTATAGTCTAGTCTATAGTCTAGTCTAGTCTATAGTCTAGTCTATAGTCTAGTCTAGTCTATAGTCTAGTCTATAGTCTAGTAGTCTATAGTCTAGTCTATAGTCTAGTCTAGTCTATAGTCTAGTCTATAGTCTAGTCTAGTCTATAGTCTAGTCTATAGTCTAGTCTATAGTCTAGTCTATAGTCTAGTCTATAGTCTAGTCTATAGTCTAGTCTATAGTCTAGTCTATAGTCTAGTCTATAGTCTAGTCTATAGTCTAGTCTATAGTCTAGTCTATAGTCTAGTCTATAGTCTAGTCTATAGTCTAGTCTATAGTCTAGTCTATAGTCTAGTCTATAGTCTAGTCTATAGTCTAGTCTATAGTCTAGTCTATAGTCTAGTCTATAGTCTAGTCTATAGTCTAGTCTATAGTCTAGTCTATAGTCTAGTCTATAGTCTAGTCTATAGTCTAGTCTATAGTCTAGTCTATAGTCTAGTCTATAGTCTAGTCTATAGTCTAGTCTATAGTCTAGTCTATAGTCTAGTCTATAGTCTAGTCTATAGTCTAGTCTATAGTCTAGTCTATAGTCTAGTCTATAGTCTAGTCTATAGTCTAGTCTATAGTCTAGTCTATAGTCTAGTCTATAGTCTAGTCTATAGTCTAGTCTATAGTCTAGTCTATAGTCTAGTCTATAGTCTAGTCTATAGTCTAGTCTATAGTCTAGTCTATAGTCTAGTCTATAGTCTAGTCTATAGTCTAGTCTATAGTCTAGTCTATAGTCTAGTCTATAGTCTAGTCTATAGTCTAGTCTATAGTCTAGTCTATAGTCTAGTCTATAGTCTAGTCTATAGTCTAGTCTATAGTCTAGTCTATAGTCTAGTCTATAGTCTAGTCTATAGTCTAGTCTATAGTCTAGTCTATAGTCTAGTCTATAGTCTAGTCTATAGTCTAGTCTATAGTCTAGTCTATAGTCTAGTCTATAGTCTAGTCTATAGTCTAGTCTATAGTCTAGTCTATAGTCTAGTCTATAGTCTAGTCTATAGTCTAGTCTATAGTCTAGTCTATAGTATAGTCTATTTTCTAGTCTGTAGTCGAGTCTATAGTCTAGTCTTTAGTCTAGTTTATAGTCTAGTCTTTAGTATAGTTTATAGTCTAGTCGATAGACTAGTCTATAGTCTAGTCTATAGATTAGTCTAGGCTTAGTCTAGTCTGTTGTCTAGTCTATAGTCTAGTTTACAGTCTAGTCTATAGTCAAGTCTATGGTCCAATCTAGTATATAGAATAGTCTATAGTATATTCAATAGTCGAATCTATAGTCTAGTCTATAGTCTAGTCTTAAGTATAGTCTATAATCTAGCCCATAGTAATTTCAAATTTATAATAACTTAATATTTTTTATAATAAGAATATACATTTTTTGTAATTTAAACAGCTTTTTAATTATCTCAATTATTTATTTTATTATTCAATAAAATTTCTTACATTTTTAATAGATCTAATAAATTTTTTTAATTGATTTTGACACTTTTTATGAAGTGTACACTTATTTTTATAAATATAAAATAAATTCCCCTACTGTAGTCACAAGTTCAATGAACTCTTTTAGTAAAAAAAATGTCTTTTAAGACATTTTCAAAATAACAAATTTTTGCACAAAAACAAAATTTCGTTTTAAAAAATTTAATCATATGGGGGTTTTCATTAATAAACATATACAAACAAAAGCATATTTAGCATTTTTATTGTAGGCCTTTGCCTCCAACAAAACCACAGACATATAATTATTTTAACTGATTATAAACTAGCGTCAGGTTCAATTGTAGTTATATTTTATAATTTGAGACTCCCTTTCATTATTAAAAAAATTAACGCTACTAACTGTTTGTAATTATAATTTAGTTTTTAATAAGATTTATTATTGTTGTTGTTTTAACATATTAAATATTTTATTCGTTTAATTTTGTTATTACAATTTTTTTTGCACTTTGCGACCTTTGTGAAAAAGTTGTGATTGACTAATGACTAGAGATTCTTATTTTGTACTTTTTTTTATTCCGGGAAATTTCTAAAATTGTTCAATATATAATTATAATAATACATTACGTACTCAAATCTATTAACTAAGCACGATTTTGCTTAAACTAAATATTAAATAGTTGATTCAAATAGGGATCGGTTAAGTTCGAAATGTATGGTCAATTACAATTGCCTGATATTCTTTAGCAACTGTTATTCCTCAAATTTCCTCTCAAAATTTTCCTGGTATTCCCAGGAATTTGTGGGAAATTGTTATCGCTTCAAAAACCCTACTAATGACGCATTTCAATAGGTGCCCTCGGTCAAGCATCATGTTTTTCTTAATTCTTTGTTATTATTACTCAAAGTTGATTTTAAATCAATTGTAAAATTTTCCAAAATATTTATTTCTTAAAATAAACAAGACTATAAATTATCAAATTTCTATAAATAATTAAAATGTCAAAAACAATTTATAAAAAATATTGTAATAAGTTCTGTATGTAATCAACTCAATTACGTAAATTGTCAATATGATTTTTTTGTAGTAAACATAGTTTATTACCAAAAGTCACCGAATAAAAACAAAATTAAAGTTCAGTCAATAGACTAGAAAAAAACTCTGACTTTGAACTAGAATATAATCTACAAGACTAGACAATAGACTGTTCAACAGACTGTAACATAGAACTAGAGTATAAAATATAATATCGAAAACACAAAAGTCCGACTATAAACTGGACTTAAGTCCGACTATAGACTAGACTGTTGTTTGACTTTAGTCCTAGTATAGACTAGACTGTAGTCCGACTATAGTTTAAACTATAGTCCGAATAGAATCACCCGAATATAACCTAGCCTTAAGTCAGACTACAGACTATACTATTGTTCGACTATATATAAGACTATAGTCCTAGTTAGTCTATAACCTAAAGTCCGCGTATAAACACTATCAGAGTACGAATATAGACTATATTATAGTACATGCAACAAATTGGACTATAAATCAGACTATAGCCTTAACTGTAGTCTAGACTAGAGACAAAACTATAGTCAAGACTATTAACTAGATTATAGTATAACTAAGTCTAAAATTTCAAAGAAGACTTAACTTGTAAAGACTAAACTATAGTCTTGATTAGACTATGGACTAGACTATAGTCAATACTAAAGGCCAGACTGTAGACCAGACTATAGTCAAGAATAAAGGCTAGATTACAGACTAGACTATAGACTTGACTATATACTAGACTATAGATTATATTATATACTAAACTATATACTAGACTAAAGACCAGGCTATTGCCTAGACTATAGACTAGATTATAGACTACACTATAGACTAGACTATAGACTAGACTATAGACTAGACTATAGACTAGACTATAGACTAGACTATAGACTAGTCTATAGACTAGACTATAGACTAGACTATAGACTAGACTATAGACTAGACTATAGACTAGACTATAGACTAGACTATAGACAAGACTATAGACTAGACTATAGACTAGACTATAGGCTAGACTATAGGCTAGACTATAGACTAGACTATAGACTACACTATAGACTAGACTATGCTTGCGGCTGAATTTTCCCCTTTCATGAATATTAAAAACAGTTATGATTGAAATATAACAAGTCTTCTGAACTAATTAATCGACCACTTTCATTTACTACTGTTTTTGTCAAAGATTAGTAATGCAACTGTTTTGTATGATCTATCAGATCTGGTTTTGTTGCATATTGCAGCAGCAATAGCAATCATAGTGTATTTTTAGGCATATCTTGTATTGTGGCGATTTTATATTACATTCTAAGCATTTTTAATTCCACACTATCTGGCATCACTTAAAAACACTCAACCGAAGTAACAACAACCTGTTGATGAATCTTGACTACCAACTGCTGCTGCTGATGTTGGCCAAAGAGCAGATAGAATAATCATTTTTGAACATAATAATAATCGTGTATTTGTTTTCACTGAATCTTTTTTTCTTGTTGCTTTCGTTTTTCATCAATGGTTCTTTGTCTTTTTGACTTGTTTTCTGTTGAGTGCTGATGACGGTCAGTATTAAAAATATATTTGTAGTTTATTTTTTTTAACTCTATATTGTTATGTGTTAGTTTGAATGATAAAGTCACTTTCGTTTTTATTTTAGACTGTTCGCAGTTTATTGTTTGGTCGGCTGAACTTCATAATTAAGAGTATTGAAATTCAAAATAATAAAGATCGATTGAAGCTTTGAGATTCATGTTGATAAGCACGTAACAATGTTTTATTATGTTTCTTATGCCTTTTTTTTTTTTTTTTTTTTGATTTGCTTAATGTCTCCAATCGAAAAGAGTCTGTCTATTGTTAAAGCATAGAATGTAGCATGCCAATGACTTTTAAAGCTGATGATGATTAGTTGGGGTAGTTTATTTTATAGAGTTTTTAAATGGTATTTTTCAAATGCTGAAAAGATGTGAAACTGATTAAAAGTTGTGCAAAGTAAAGGCTTGAGAATTTTAAACTAATTTTAAGAATTGGTAAAGTGACAAAAAATATAATTGTGGATTTTGAATAAACGTCTGGGATATAGTCGTTAATGTAGGCAGAATTATTGTACGATCTACAGCATAGATTGTATTTTCGTCAACTGTCTAGTTAAGTTTTTAGACTTAACTTGTCGTTTGAGATTATAGTCCAGTCTATAGTCTAGTCTATAGTTTAGCCTATAGTCAAGTCAATAGTCTAGTCTATAGTCTAGTCTGTAACCCAGTCTATAGTCTAGTCTATAGTCTAGTATATAGTCTAGTCAATAGTCTATTGTCTAGTCTATAGTCTAGTCTATGGTATAGTCTGGTCTATAATATAGTCTATAGTCTAGTCTATAGTCTAGTCTATAGTCTAGTCTATAGTCTAGTCTATAGTCTAGTCTATAGTCTAGTCTATAGTCTAGTCTATAGTCTA
>NC_060951.1:10244045-10256476 GCF_022045245.1 Lucilia cuprina
CTTTTTGGTACTTTTTCGTTCTTCAAAAGGTACAAAAGGCTTTAAACACATCATGGTGAAGGGTATATAAGATTCGGCACAGCCGAATATAGAAATCTTACTTGTTTTAATTTATTTTCTGAAACAAAATTGTTTAAAACTCGCGATTTGATTCGCAAGCCTAAAAGTATGCAAATTTATGAATACTAAAGCAAACGATAGGAATGTTTTGCAAAGTTTTTTTTTTTCACTAATTCCGGGTAAGTCAAGCCTTTGCAATTGTCAACACTTGAGTATTCCATTTAAAATACTAAAGCTAATTAAAATTTTAAGAAACCAAAGAAATATTTAAAGAAAACAATAGGTGTGTGAAGCAGTTAATACAAATCTAAAGAGTGTGTAACACTACAGGGATTTTGTATTACAAAAAAAGAACATTCTTAAGTCTCGTCAGTTTTCAAATTAATAAATTCAACTAAAATACTTTAACTAATTGTATTCAATCGTTTTTTAATAATTTTTTTTATAAAACATGTGTTTTCATATTGTTTTCAAATAAATCTCTGTAATTCCTTTAATACCTAAAAATTCATTACAACACCAAACACACATGCAACTCATGTGGCAAATTGCAATTTCTTTATGCTGGCTGCAGTTGTGTACATGGGTGTGTGCCTGTCAACCCTCCCTTTAAGCTTCAGGGGATTATAAAGCACTTGTAGCCTGGCTGCAGCAAGGATAAAAGGACATAAACGCCAGTCAATGTAATGAACAATTTTATGGCAAATTTTAAAATTAATACTCTTCTTGCAACCCTTATAACGCCATGTCTCAACAATGATTATGTAATTTATTTTATTGCAGTTTTTTTCATTTTTTGATTTTTTTTGCTGTACAAAACAACATTAAACAGTATTTGAAATACATATTTGTTCTTTTTTTGGATACAGCCGGCTGGAGGTGTAAAAAACGCATTTTTTGTTGTTGTTGGTTTAATTTTTTTGTAATAAGGGGAGTTAAATTGATATAAATGTCACTTTAAAGTGTTATAAATAAATTTTTGGGCAAAATTTTGTTGCAAATCTTTATGTTTTTAATTTTCTTTAAAGTTTACAGTGTTTTTGTTTAAAATGTTTACAGTTTTGTTTTTTATTAACTGTTTACAGTTTGAGAGCCACTATTAAAAGTAAAGCCTACTTTTAGGCTGTCTGTAATTTAGTGCTGCCAGTTTAAAATTTGTTTGAATGCTGAAAATTTCGGAAATACCTCAATATTGTGAGTTGTTTAGTATTTTTATAAATTTTAACCTTTAGTCCTTAAAATGATACCTCATTAGGACCAAATTGGAAGAAAATATTTATAAATTTTCTGTAAAAACTTTTTCAAATATTTTAAGTTATTTACGCCCTGAGTGTGATCTACACGAGTATATTTTTAAAATCACTAGGTCCATGGGGCCTAGATTGAATGCAAATAAATCAGACCATCTCATAAGTCTTTATAGATATAAGTCATCCACCATTATAGTCAATATGGAAATTATACCTGATAAAAAAAGGACAGCTCTATGTTATTGTCCGACTTTGATACATGGCCCTTAGAAGGATGCAAATAGATATCTGGTATTAGTCGTTTGTAAATCACAAAAGATATAGATACTACAACTTATCTAGTTCATTACTCTATATAATTGTAAAGTATTCGTTGTTCAATTAGAACGATTGGGTCCGATACTCTCATTTTAGTATCAGTCATAATAGTCATTTTGGAAATCATTTCAGATTATGAAACGATAGCTTATCATTCTTAATAAGTGCCAGACTTTGGAATCTTTAAGCAACCAGGCAAAAAAGGAAATTGTATTCCAAAGTATTCGTTGTTCAATTAGAACGGTTGGGTCCGACACTTTCATTTTTAAAGTATTTAAGTTATTTGACCCTTTATTTCTATTTTACCCTTCGGCAATTCTATGTAATTGTCGGCTTTGCACCATGAGCCTTAGAATAGAGGCAAATATAGCACGTTTTCAAGGATGTCTGGTATCAGTCATTATAGTCATTTTGGAAATCATACAAGATTATGAAACGATAGCTTATCATTCTACATAATTGTCTGGTTTAGGAAACTTTAAACAACCAGGTAAAAGAGAGGATATAATATTCCGATGTATGTTGTGTTGAACTAGAACGATTGTGTACTAATCTTTAATTTTAGTAGTATATAAGCTTTTGTCTCTTTATATGTTACACTACTGATCCTTTCATTTTTTATTTCTCCATTTTTCTTACTCTTTCTTTTTTCATACACTCAGACTCAAGTGTTTCTTTCGAACTTGAAATACTTGATCAATCTAATATCTGACCATTGCAGCATCGTTGTAGAATGTTCGGCAATCTATAAATCATATATGAAGCTTTCCTCGACAACTGGGATGGCCTCTATTGTTTCGATTATAGCACATACATAGATACGTATTTGGTAGACAGAAGTATAATTTTCATAAGAAATCTTTTCCTTACATATAGTTGTTAGACTGCGGTAGGTCTTTGCCATTACCAGTACAACTGGTAAAATATGCATTTTTTTAAATATGGAAATATCACCAAGCTATACAATCCGCCTGCAAGATTCTTCACACAGAGGCATTTCGATCAAAAGTAGAATAATTGTTGTCTCCAAGTTTCGATTTCGAGATCATAGGAACTCTGCCATACTGCTGTTATGGCCTCCGATGTTTCGGTAACAGTACTTAGATACGGATTTGTTAAATAGAAATAAAATTTCCAGAAGACATCACTTCTTAATCTCATGTAATTGTCACACTGCGGTCTTTGCCATTACCAAGTGCAATTAGTTATGTAAACATTCCGCTTGTGAGACTTTTCACTCAGAGCCACAGAATTTAATTCCCTTCTATTTTTCTCTTTAAATTAGGAAAACGAATGAAACCACTTCAAACTATCGAAGAGGAATTGACATTCGTTTGAAGTTATGATTTGCTTAGAGTTTTAATCAAATTATTTACTATATTATAGTTATCGAAATGGAATTCTCGGTCAGAACCCAATACTTTATAAAGCCGATCTACCAACTTGTTATTATGAGAATCATTTTTCTGTTAAACTTCTAATTATATCGGCACCACTTCTCTATGTATCGGCAACACTATTTAAAAGACTTTTTCGGAATGAAACCACTTCAAACTATCGAAGAGGAATTGACATTTGTTTGAAGTTATGATTTGCTCAGAGTTTTAATCAAATTATTTACTATGTTATAGTTATCGAAATGGAATTCTCGGTCAGAACCCAATACTTTATAGAGCCGATCTACCAACTTGTTATTATGAGAATCATTTCTCTGATAAACTTCTAATCATATCGGCAACACTTCTCTATGTATCGGCAACACTATTTAAAAGATCGAAATACGATTTCCTCCAATAAATCAAGATGTGCTTGTTACACTCACAAGGGTCAGTTTGCGGTAGGTAAACTTCGAAACAAATTCTATTAAAGAAGTGATCAGCACTTTTTTGTCCGAAACATATGTTCACACCTCTGCCTTATTCTTCCAACTATTCCTGTGATATCAACTCACTTAACTTAAAGTCTCATCGTAAGTGTAAGTTGAATCGGTAAACAATATTCTCTTCCAGCGGTATTACTACCACCAATAGACCTCTCCCATTACCAACACACGACGAAGTCCGAAACAATTCCCATACTACTAGTTATATATGTTCCCAGCGAAAACATTCCATCCCCGGTAAGATGTTTAAATGCTAAAATTTACTTAAACAATAGCATTTTAAGCCATTATTTTAACATGATAATATCATTGACAGCAACTACTTACCACAATTGCTTACAAGTAATTAGAAAAATAAGTCAATGGAAATTGTGTGGAAAATCGTTTGCAGCTTCTATATCATTACGCCGGAGCTGTCGAATGAATTACAAAGTATTTATATACTACCTTATTAATAAGATGTTATTAAAATACTTCTATGTAATCAGAACAGTTCATTCATTCCCGGGTAAGGTGTTTAAATGCTAAAATTTACTTACACAATAGTATTTTAAGTCATTATAACATTATAATGTCATTAGGGGCAAGCACTTACCACAATTGCCTTCAAGTAATTAGAAAAATCATTCTATGGAAACCGGGTGAAGTTGACTATTGAAAGTATGTACCCACCGTATTAATAAGAAGTTATAAAAGTACTTCTATATAATCAGTACGGTATGTAGTAGTCATTGAAGAGTATGTTAATAGGTAAGTGGTTAAAATTGCAAGTCATTTACAATTTTTTGCTGGGCATGGTTCTTGATTTGATTTTAAGTCCATCCAAGAAATTTTATAGAAGAAACTAACGGGATTAATGTTAAGGTAAAACTTGTTTTAAATAGATTTTCATTAGGGATTCAGAAGAATTAAAGCGCTGCTCTAGATTAAGTTTGATAATGTAGTTGCATTGTCGCCCGAAGTTCCACGAATGATCGTTAAAGATAATTCGATCTTATAACAATTGATTTGGCAGACTTCTTTAAAACATTGTAGCTGCTAGAAACTGTGAAGATTTGTTATTTCTGCTTGAAAAGAAACCTTAAGCTTGATCTCTGCTAGGTAAGTTGTGTACTCTGCTAGACTAGAGGTTGTGGGTTTGATACCCCTTAGAGGCACTGCTTAGAAAGGGCACAACAGGCCCCATAGAGACCTTGCTTACGATCCTTTCAAACTAACTAACTATTCCTTCCAATCTAACTTACTGATCCTTTCAAACTAACTAACTAACTAATTAAGCTAATAGAACTCTTAAGATGTTTCAACTTTAAAAGAGTTTCCAAAAACTGTTGGATTCTTTTGGCTGTTGGCATTTCTATAGAATTAAAACGTTTGAAATTTTTCAAATAATAAACCAGCTTTTATAATAAAAAACCAAGACTATTGAAATCGTGAGTTAATTAAACAACATTTAAATGAATGATCTTTTGCAATTTACTTCCGCTTTCGGCAAACAACAACAGCAACAGCAGCAGCAGCATCCGCCAAAACAAATATTTGAAATGATAAAAAAAAGAATAACAAATAAATGTTTGTTTAACAAAAAAAAAAAAAAAAAAGAAACAATAATACAATAACAATAAGAAACAACTATAAAAACTATAAAAATTAAATATTTGTAAATTTATATTGTATTAAAGTGAATTATCATAATTAGTATAAAATTTTTTCAAAAATCAAGATCATAACATATGAAGAGGTGTAGCAACGCTGACGTTGCTCACGAGCTGATCGAGGCTCAAGCTAAAACTAATTTTAACAAGATTTTAATTCACAAAAAGAAAAAAACGATAGACAACTGTTTTCCAAATTTGGAAAATGAAAACAAAAGAAAAATTTTAAAATATTTCATAAAGAAAAAACATTGACATTGAATACAAAAAAGGGGGAGACCATGTGAATTTTATCACGCTGCTGCGCAGCAGATGATGTTGCTGATGATGAGAGGTGTCGACCATGTGAATTTTATCATGATGCTGCGCAGCAGTTGATGATGTTGCTGATGATTGTGATGAAAACAATGTATGCAAAATCATCTAAAATTTTATGAATTTGGAAAAACAACAAATCATATAGCAAAAAAAAATATTCAATGTCAATGTTAAACGGTAAATAATAATAAAAAATTCAAATTTGTTTTAAACAAAATGAAATGATATTAAACCTCTAAGTCTTAGTTAAGTTATAGCTAAAACACCTTAAGCTGTTTGTTATACTTGATCCATGTTTCTCTATTTCACTTGATTTATTTCAACATTTGTGTGTGTGTGTTTTTTTATTGTTTTTAAATTGAATTTATTATTTATTTGATTAGTAATACTATTTACCAAGAGCTAATATATTGTTTATTCCGTTAAATATTTGCCCTTTTAATTAATATTTTAGCGCTTGTTTAAGACACCTTTTCATCTCACAAATATAAGTC
The DNA here is from genome assembly GCF_022045245.1 of Lucilia cuprina. Lineage (NCBI taxonomy): Eukaryota > Metazoa > Arthropoda > Insecta > Diptera > Calliphoridae > Lucilia > Lucilia cuprina. Next base: position 10,250,020 of record NC_060951.1, read on the forward strand.
AAAAGGTGTTAATTATCATAATTATATGGATAGATTTATTTGGCGCATATTTGGTAATTGTTGCATAAATATTGATTTTTGATGTTTCTTTTTTTTTGTAAATTGTCTAAAAGACAATGACAGCTTATAATTTAAACATTTTAATGTTGCTAATAATCTAATAAATATTAATTGTTGCATTAATTAGCAGATTCTTGTTAAACTTGTTTTTATGGGTTGTCAGGGAAAGTAATCGTTAAATTTAAATTAGAATTATTTTGCAATAATAATTTAAATCAAAAATATATGTATAATCATGCTTGACTTTAGACTCGTGGCTGAAATTAGGAAATTCCCAAAATTGTTGTAAAAATAATAACACTGCCCAGCAACACAACTTCCAAAGAAGCGAAAAAGAAGTAAAATCTATTCCATGGAAGTACTGAAGAAGTCATAAAGAAGTGATGTTTTTAACACTGGCATGTCATAGGAGGGATGTTCTTTTTTTATTTGATTCCAAATTCACTAGATCTAAAGTCATTCTCAGAAAGTAATTTATATGTTATGTTTTTAGAAGTTCTTAGGAAGTGAAATTGTAGTTTGACGTAAATTTGGATTGATTTCTCATCTATGGAAGTCAAAAAACATCACTTCTTTAGAAGGTAAATAAATGCACCTAGTGCTGATTTTGAAGCAGTGATAAATGTTATTCTTTTGCAAGTACTTCGTTTCATTTTTATTTGCAATTTATCGTTAAATGTTTTGAATTATGCTACATATGAATAGGACTCTAAATCTATCCACTACAATAGGTTTAAGAGATATCTAAACCATAATGATCCTCTGGGTTAAAATTTTTCCCATTTAGTCGTACGATTTCAGAGAAATCAGTTTCTCCTTGTACCAACTGTAGACTTATTAAAGACTTGTTGACCGGAGATCGTGTGTTCTTACCTGAGCACTCGCTAGACCCGGTAGAATTTTGTTCTTCGGACTTGTGTATGTTAAACCTAACAAACTAACTAACTAACTAACTAACTAACTAACTAACTAACTAACTAGCTAACTAACTAACTAACTAACTAACTAACTAACTAACTAACTAACTAACTAACTAATTAACTAAATAAATAACTAACTAACTAAATAACTAACTAGCTAACTAACTAACTAACTAACTAACTAACTAACTAACTAACTAACTAACTAACTAACTAACCAACTAAATAACTAACTAACTAACTAACTAGATAGCTAGCTAGCTATCTATCTAGCTAGCTAACTAACTAACTGACTAACTAACTAACTAACTAACTAACTAACTAACTAACTAACTAACTAACTAACTAACTAACTAACTAACTAACTAACTAACTAACTAACTAACTTACTAACTAACTAACTAACTAGTGAGGAGGACTCAAAATCTAATCACCACAATAGGTTTTAGAGATATTTAAAGTTCAAAGAAACTATAATGGAGACTTATAATGACATAGGCCTCTGGGTTAAAAATTTCCTCATTTACATCAAGATTTCAGAGAAATCAGTTTCTCTTTGATCGTGGTTCAGTTCTGATCAGAGCACTGGATAGACCCGGTAGAGGTTTGTTTTGCTGATTTGAGTATGAAAAGCCTTTCAATAACTAACTAACTAACTAACTAACCAACTAACTAACTAACTAACTAACTAACTAACTGACTACATAAGTAACCCCTTAATCCCAGAGAAAATCATAAGGAGCTTCTAACAATTTGTCAAGTCTTGTTAGTGAAACATGACAGTCTACATCATGACAGATGTGTTCCATGGATTCTTCTGTCATTATTGTTAAGTTTTAGCTCCGAATAGTATGTCTATAAGAAGACTTAATGAAAATCTCTCAAGAACCAAAGTCGTTTGCAAAGAAAATATGAATATGCTTTTCTGAAACCTTTTCGTCCAACTACGAACCGTTCACCTTTGCATTTCCCCGAATTAAATCGTTTAAAGGAAGTCAAATCAATTCGACAGAGTGTCGTCTATTTGGGGACATTAATACTTAGATAATTATGGTCGACGTCACTATATTTAGTTCTCAGTTAAAAAGTTTAAGTTTAAAAACAGTACAGACGTTAGGATATATAATTTAAGACCATCGTCGAAAAAAAACTTTCCCTGCCAATACCCTTAACGGTTTTTGAGCCACAATAAGATCTCCTCATCCAGAAATTTAGTGTTTGCTGTATAATTTTCTCTCGATAGTATTCTAAGTCGAAAGATCTTACCAAACCTTGATGTGATCATATTTCAGTGAGCCTTAACATATAGTTTTGCAGAAATACATAGAAGATATGTCAACCAATACCTCCAGGCCGGTTGGGGGCGTTGTTCTCATGGCACAAGACAACCTTTGTACTGTAGTCAAGAAGACTTGTAATCCGTGTGCAAAATCTAAGGTCTGAAACTGCTTAAAACATTCATGCTATAAAATCAAATCCAAATCTGACATCAATTCACCTAAACAGAAAGGGTTCTTATTTGGAATTTTATTTATGACTCCTTGAACTCTTTTTTTTCCTTCGATCCAGATATATTTAAAATAGATTATGGTAAACACATTCAAACTCAGTCAAATATATATTAATTGTTAAAGTGTTAGTGGTGCTGAGTGTTCGGAATAACTGAGACTTATAACCTATAGCTGCGGAAGTTCTTCCATGTCTATTAGCACTTGGATCAATGAGGCCCCTTTGTAAATGACGGTAAAAAGAGATTGAAGAAATGGAAAATTTTGTAAAAGGAAGGAATAAAGTAGAGGATAGAGTAAAGATTTCAAGGAACAAGTAACCTAAATACATGCTTCTTTGCCGACTAGACAGATTACGGAATCAAACACAACTGAACCATTCTAGAAGAGATATTTGTCAAAGTACAGTTTCTAGAGTTCGATAAGAAGATGAGCTATAGCATTTATCTTTATTTTTCCCCGATTTCATTGAAGTCTTATCAGAGTAAAAAAATTCAAAAAGAAGAAAAATTTAATTTTTTTAAAAAATATTTTATTTTATTTACAAAATTTCTTAAAATCTAAAAAAATCAGTTCTTATTAAAATGACCTAAAAATAAATGTAATTTACAAAATTATACTAAACATAATTTTAAGATAAAATCACAACTTTTTAACAATTTGCAACAAGAGATAAGTGACAATTTTCAAAAAAAAGCACAACAAAATATTATTTAATTTTTAAAATAATTATAATTGTAACATAAATTTTTGGCAATTTTTTTCTATATTTTGAAAAGCAAAATTTTTTGTCACTTATCTCATTTTTGTCGAAATAAATTTAGTTAAAACTAATGACTACTTAAAACTTATATAATAAGTTCTTAAGAAATTTAAAATATAAAAAAAAAACACGAAAACGAATTTATATAAAATTAGACAATTTAAAGGTTTCTGCCAATAAAATTTTCATAATTTTTTCCAAAATTTTCCTTAACAGTTTTTATAATTAAGTATAAAATATTTGCGAAAAGTTTCCCCCCCTTTAATAATTTGTTACTAATAAAACTATATTTTACACACCACTTCCTTTGAACCTCTTTAGTAAGGTATAAAACCATGATCTTGTTTAATCATATCGGCAGCCTTTTCAGCAATCATAAAAACGGGACCATTAGGATGGCCAGACATAATTTCTGGCATAATACTAGCATCGGCTACACGTAAATTCTTAATACCATGTACTCTTAAACGGGAATCGACTACAGCTGCTCTATCCGATTTAGGACCCATTTTACAGGTTCCCGAGTAGTGATAAATGGTGAAGGTGAAATGTTTAACATAACATTCCCAATAGGCATACGATTTGTAGGGATATTTCTTGCAGGTAGGAATTTTACGTTCCCATAGTTTGGCATTGATTTTCTGGAAACCAGGTTTTTCCATAAGACTGAGAGCCTTTAAGAGACCTCTCACCGAGATGTCCACATCGTAAGGATGATTAAAATAGTTGGCAAAGATGAGAGGATATTTAGTGGGATCGGCAGATTTCAACATAATACGACCACGACTTTTAGGTCTTAGAATCATGGGGAATATCATGAAAGCATTCAAATCTCTATCTTCAATTTCGGCAAATATACTGTCATAAATGGATTTCTTTAAACCAAAAGCTCTAGAGATGGCAGGATTGGAGGACATGGAACCACCCACCAAAAACAGTTCAATATCTGGCCAACCATCTACCAAATTGGGATGATCTAAATCCCAAAAGGCCATAGCTTCACAGCCACCAGGTGAACCATAAGGACCGGATTGACGATTAAACAGATTTAGTAACGTGGGTTCAGCAAAGTCCTCAAAATGTAGAGAGGTAGCATTGGTGGTAAAGGTAACAGCTGGGGCAGTATGATCTTGTAAATTATAACCCACAGCCAAATCCGCAATAGGTTTAATACCAATTTCTCTTAAATGTTTGGCGGGACCCACACCAGATAACATCAATAATTGCGGTGAATTGATGGCACCAGCCGACACAATAACTTCACGTCTGGCTAAGACTTTTTGAGTTTTACCATCAGTTTGTACCATAATACCATAAGCAGTTTTGGTTTCAGGATTAATAAGAATCTTGGTGACCAAAGCATTTTTCTTAACATGTAAATTGGGACGTTTGCCCTTAATGGGATAGAGGTAGGAACGGTTAGAACTCCAGCGGGTAGCATTGCGTGTAGTGGTATGTAGATAAGCAACACCATTTTGTATGTGACCATTATAATCACGATACTTGAGACCATCCTGTTGAGCGGCCTCAACAAAAGCATCAGCTATTTTGGAACGCCAATTGATGTAGGAAATCTTAACAGGACCTTCACGTCCCACCATATCTTCATCGGCATCGGGTACACTAGAGCCTTCATATTTCTTGAAATAAGGCAAAACATCCTTAAAACTCCAACCCTCATTACCCAATTCAGCCCATCTATCATAATCACGACGATTGCCACGTGTATACATCATATAATTCAAAACCGAAGAACCACCCATAACCTTGCCTCTGGGCCAATTGCATCTATTATTGTTCATAGCCAAACAGGCATGATCTGATGGTTGTGTTCTATATTTCCAATTCATTTCACCCAATTGCAAGAAATGAGCCACTATGGGTACATCCATAATTAAACTTTCCGGACCACCAGCTTCTAGCAATAGTACCTTCCATTTGGGATTTTCTGATAAACGAGCGGCTAAAGCACAACCGGCAGTACCAGCACCCACAACTATAAAATCATATTCACCTTCCATGGTGATGGTATTATCGTAATTTTCCAAATTTACATCATTTTGACCGCGACGCAAAAAGTCTATAGTTTCGAGTATAACATTACGTTCTTGGGCCCATGATATGGCCAGCAATATACTGGTAAGGGCCAAAAGACCCATCAACGGCACTCTTTTACACAATTTTAACATTTTGAAATTTTATTTTTTAAAATTTTATTAAAAATAACACTTTTTCAATTATAATTAAATGTGTTGCGTTTTTTGTTTTAACAATTTAACATAATAAATTTGTAATTATTTTATTACTATTATTATAGCTTTTTTATAGCTTTTGACTTTATACTCCGTAAGTTCTTTACTTAAAGTTCTGTTCTATTCTTAACACTCGACCCGTTAACGAACCGTTGAGTTGGAAATCTAAACTCTAAATGTTTTAAGACGCGTTTTATGTATCGTTTATAATAAAGCTAACACATCTTGTCCGTCCAATCTCTATACGTCTCATGGTGCTGAATAAAACTTCTTAAAATTAATAAAAAAAATACTAAATTAAAAGTAACAACAAAAACAAATTCAACTACTCAACTATTTGTATTCACAAGTTCTTAATGAGTATTTCTTTTGTTGCTCTCTAAAAAGATTGAAAATTCCAAAAAAAAAAACAAATACAAAATAATCTACGGAAACTTTGTTCATAAATTACCAGTCGTACAAAAACAAATACTGTGATCTAGCCAAAATCGCAAAAACTGGTTCGCTTTGGCGAACATTTGGTCTAGTCGTTGGCAATAGTGCCACAACATCGTCGTGCATGTTGTTGACGATGATGTTGATGGTGATTATGATAGTAGTAGTGGTGTTGGTTGTTGCTTAAGTTTGATATTGGTGTTTGAACTTAAACTTTTCAAAGCGCAATATTATTTTGGCGCTTAAAATATTGAGCGTCAATTGAAGTTGATGAATAAAGTTGCCAGATTGTGGGCAGTACCATAGTGGGTATAAAATGGGAATTATGACTAGACTATATACTAGACTATAGACTAGACTACAGACTAGACTATAGACTAGACTATGGACTAGACTATAGACTAGACTATGGACTAGACTATAGACTGGACCATAGACTAGACTATAGACTAGACTATAGACTAGACTATAGACTAGACTATAGACTAGACTATAGACTAGACTATAGACTAGACTATA
>NC_060951.1:10256576-10284453 GCF_022045245.1 Lucilia cuprina
CTATAGTCTAGTCTATAGTCTAGTCTATAGTCTAGTCTATAGAATAGTCTATAGAATAGTCTATAGTCTAGTCTATAGTCTAGTCTATAGTCTAGTCTATAGTCTAGTTTATAGTCTAGTCTATAGTCCTTTTTAAAAAAATATATTCAATATTTATGACTCAAAAATTCGATGTGAAGTAATAATGAAGACGAAATATACATATTTCAAAAATACGGTAATTACAGTCAAAGGATCGGATAACATCTTTGTAAACATTGATACAACCTTGAGCAATCAGAAATTCTGCAAAATTTTTATTACCGACATCTATTTAATGACTATATCACGATGATGTAATTAAATTGTTAAGATTTTTTAAATTATTTCAATTGAGATGATAATTAAATTCAACATGACAAAATTTTGTGAGAAATAATTGGAATTGGAACTACCTTGATATGAGTTTACTACTTAAACTATTTACAGGAGAATAATTTGAAAGCATCGTAGTTCTATCGAGGAGTTCAAAGACCCTTATATGTACTACTTAGAAATATACTCTTTATATATTTATGTAAATATTTTAACTGATCTGCAAACAAAGTCAATTCATTCCAAATACCAAGAAACATCTGCAATTTAATTTATCACTTGATTGTCATAAACAAACTTTAACGATCATTACCTGATCATTTATGGCAAAATCTTAAAGGGAATTGACTCTTAAAAAACTTAAGTAAATTATTCTACAGACCTAAAGACGCTTTATAATTTCGCACATAATTAAATTAAAATAAAACGAGACAAAAAAAAATTATGAAGCACATTTATATTTAAATAAATAATAAACAAAATGTGTAAATATTATAATTAAAATAAAATGCGCGATTTAGCTGCTGATCAAACATGGAATTGTTAGACAAAATATACGAAAAAAATTGATATTGTTATGTTGCTATTGTTGTTTCTCGCATACAACTTGGGCATGACCAAGTTGTATTTAATTATTGAAGCGTTCCGAGTACTAGTACTAAGAGATTTTAATACAATCAACCGGTTATGGGTATGGTATGAATGGGAATACATAATAATTAAGTTAAGTTATAGAGTACACCATTTCCAAGGGAAAATAATGCAATTGAATCGTATGATTTAAGTGATATTTAAAAAAGCTGGTTAAAACTATAGGAAAAATAGTTTCTTTTACTAAAAATAAATTTCTTCTATTTCTATATGTAATCTGGATTGCGACCATAGGGAAAAGGTCATGTTTGGGTCATTTTTTTTCTATCTACTATCAATCGTTAGTTCTTTTGATAGATTCATTATAAAGATCACACTTATAACACCACGAAGCGTTTATCTTTACATTGATTATATCTGAACTACAGCTTTTTTAGTCAACTGATAAGCTTTTCATATGTTTGTGATGGCATGATTGATAACGATCACCTGACTGATAGCGATTACATAATTCTCATATCACTGAAATCATCGCATCTTTGTTAAAGAATAAAAACAAAGTCCTGGGAATGTGGCAAATTTTCTACATCTTATATGGTTGTCATTGTAACGCCAATAACTAAAAACGGACTATAAGACCAACTATATACAAAAGGATCAGCACTTTTCCGATATTTAGAATCAAAATAGTTCACGAAACTTATTCATATTTCATATTAAAGGAAGAGGCTAAAAGACCTCTTCCTTCCTATTCAAAATCAAGGAAAGTACGCGAAATTTTCATTTTGTCAGATGTTTACGGATCAACTATATACCGACCGTCAGTATTTCGTTCTGGAAGGAGAATTTTTAAACCTGCTACCAGAAAGATGCGGTCACCACTTTGGCTTTTTTAAAGAAATGTCACTGTATATGTCAAAAGTGATTGATAGAATTAAACTTGTCCCTGAAAAATATAGAGAATAGAGGCTCACAACCCTAATATTTACATAATTATTTAAGAGAGGTTTATAAGCCTTGCCATAAGAAAGATCGTGTCGTAGTTTTTCGTTTACTTTGAGATAGCACTATGCGAATTGTTTCACCCGGGGGAATGTTATCATGATGATACCTTTCAGCTTGGTGTTATTGCATTCCCATGGAATGCAAGAGGAGCCTATATCTTTCAATGCTTTAAAATGGGGTCAAACCGGGGAGCTTATAATCTGGTACCACAGGAACCGGTGGCTTACAGAGCAGATTTTAGAAATCATCTCCATAACTTGTGCCAGTTATGGAGATGTTTCTTCGTGGAACATTTGATGGCTGTAGTTTAATCCCAAACTCTCGGGAACAGAAATGTTGGCTAAAAGAGTAATACACGGAATAGTCTATAATTCGGCATTAGTTGGGTACTATTTCTGATACAACAGTTACTACACAGTGGAGTAACTGTGGGACTAAACATTGAAAATGGGTTGGTGTCAGTATGAAGTCCTTACCCCTATACCGAATACAATGAGTGTGTGCATTGGAAATGGTTTGGTGTCAGTATGCAGTCATTACCCACCCGTATACCCGGTATAGGAAAGTGAGGCTAACAGCCCTAATATTTGTTTCTAATTTAATTAACGTTTGGGAGTATTTCGTAGTGGAAAACGTAAGGAATGCTTATAAGCATTCCTATAAGAAAGAACGTGTCGCTGCATTTCACTTCCTTTAGGATAGCACTGTACAAATTGTTTGGACCCGGGGGAATACTGATACTTGTCATCTTAGTGTTATTGCAATCCCATGAAAGAAAGGTCAAACCGGGGACCTTATAATATGGTACCACGGGAATCGGTATCACGAAGAGCAGACTTTAGGAATTTGTCCTGTGCCAGTTATTGGAGATGTTTCTTCGCGGTACACGTGATGGCTGTAGATTAATACCAAACTAGCGGGAAGTGAAATGTTGGATAAAATACTGATACCCAGAATAGTCTATAATTCGGAATAAGTTCGGTGATATTTTCTGATACACAGTGGAGTATCTGTGGGCACTAAGCATTGGAAATGTGTTGGTGTCAGTATGCAGTCCTTACCCACTCATATACCGTATAAAATGAGTGTATGTGTAGGTTGAATATTGATGGATGAAAGACATCTTACACGAGTAATTCAATTAAATTTTCCTTCCTTTTCCATGTATGTTGAAAGTTTACTCCATTAGTATCAGATTTGTCGCAGTGTGTTCACAGTGCGAGTAAGAACAAAATCTCGGCTTATATGATGGATTCGTGTTTCAGGCTATCGATTAATTCTTAAGAGACCTTTCCTATCTCTATCGATTTATTCTTAAAAGAGACCTTTCCATCGGCGTGGTTATAAACGGAAGAGATATTTTTGCATGTCGAAAGTTAATCAATGAAACAGCAATGATCGGTTATTAGATAGATCGTGTACTTGGACAATGTGTACGTATATAGGTCGCGCAACTAAGTAAGATAACCAAAGAAGTATTAACAGAGGCCTAAACATCGGCGTGGTTATCATGAAGCAGCATTGATCGGAAATTACATATGTCGAGTACTTAAGAACCATGTAAGATACACAAAGAGCCGTCTTATCAACATACCCTGTGGTTGCAAAAATATCAGACCACTTTGTCAATTACTTCGGCATCATAGTAGTTGTTATAAATGAGAACGAGATCTATCAATATTTGGAGGTTTCAATACTCTATCAAGCTTCCAATCTTATCAGCAATCACAGTCTTATTCTCTTAATTATAGGACAAATCCTTTAGTAACAATCTCTGAATGGGGTCGTACTAAAAGGGGCCGTCATACAGGAGTTGTAGATAACATTATTCTATCTTCAGACTTAAAGAGTTAGAAACACTTGTTGTTCTGAAAATTCGATTTTCAAAGTGTCTCGGTTTATAATGTTAAAAGACATACTTGACTCTATATGATTTCCTCCGATTTTTATTTAAAATTTAATAGAACTCTAACAAATGGGCTGAATATTTAAAGTTTTTGAAGCTATTTGATGGCGTACATGAGAGGGTAAGGGTACTTATTGCTGAGCATTGTGGATATTCAACTCTATTGATTAACTAGAATGTATTTATCGATACGTAGGATATATTTCTCGATGCAATCCATATTTAAATGAAATGTGTTCTTCTGATATTGCGCAACTAGTTACAACACCCTCTAGCTTTCTCAAAAAACCTATTTTCCTAGTTTCAACCCTTAGTACTGCATAAAAAGGAGTCATCACCGAAGTACAGATGCACTGTGTAACAATTTTCTTTGGAAATGGTGTACAATATAAAACCAATCAGGTAAAACCTACTAAAATACCTCATAAATAAAACTGAAGATGTGAAGCAAAAGAAATGGTAAAAAAAGAAAGAGAAAATAACTGAAACAAAACAATATAGAAGAATCATTAAAACTCTTCCTTAAGCCAAACCGGACAGCATCAGCTGTAATAAACAGCAGCAATAAATAACAAACAGACGCTCAGTAAGAAGCCCCCAGCAGCAAAGGGCATTAGATAAACTTGAAAATTCATCGAATATTCAAAGACAAACAGCAAAACAAAATGCTCGTAAACTTACGCACATGCACACGTTTCCCTAACCAAAACGAGAATTCAAAAAAATTGTGCATTTGCTACGATCATTTAGTTAGTTGTTACAAAAGCTTATTCAGAATTTAACCAAATAAAATGTTTATTTGTAATAAAGAAACGTAACGAATAAGACGCGTTTGCGCAGGTGGATTAAGTTTTGGGCGATTGATTTAAATAAATATTAATTAAAAAGTATTAGTGATGTTAAGAAGTTTAGTATTATGGGGCCTGGTGCAGGTCTGTGTTGGCCAAAATATACAACAAATGTTAAATTTAGGTCTAAGCAATATTTTCAAACAAAATCGCTACAATGATGGTGAGTTATTCATTTTGGAGCCAATATAGAATATTAATTATTTGGTGTGTGTTAAAATAAAACATTTAAGTAATTAACTAATTAATATTGTTTCTTTGTTGTTGTTGTTTTTCAGTACCCCAACAAAATGCCGAATATGATTTTGTAATAGTTGGCGGAGGTCCAGCTGGTTGTGTGTTGGCTAATCGTTTGTCAGAGAATCCCAATTGGCAGGTGTATCTCATTGAAGCAGGTGGCTTGGAAAGTATTATACATCAAGTACCTGCTATGGCCGCCTTTTTACAGGGCACCCATTCTAATTGGGGCTATAAATCGGTGCCACAAAAAGCTTCCTGTTTTGGCATGCCCAACAATGAATGTAGTTTACCTCGTGGCAAAATATTGGGTGGCACCAGTTCCATTAATTTTATGATTTATAATCGTGGCAATAGAAGAGATTTTGATAGATGGGCTGAATTTGGTAATGAGGGTTGGTCGTACAAAGATGTCTTGCCCTATTTTCTTAAATCGGAAAATGCTCAACTTGCGGGCTTGGAATACTCTCCCTATCACAATCATTCGGGTCCCTTAAATGTTGAAGATGTTAAGTATAGAACCAAATTTGTGCATGCCTATGTTAAGGCGGCCCAACAGGCGGGTCATGCCAAAACCGATTATAATGGTGAATCACAAATGGGTGTTTCCTATGTTCAAGCTAATACCTTAAACGGACGTCGTCATAGTGCTTTCAAAGCCTACATAGAACCTATTAGAGAGCAAAGAAAAAACTTGCATATAGTAACTTTAGCTCGTGTTACCAAAGTTTTAATAGATCCCCAAACAAAAAGGGCCTATGCGGTAAGAGTATTACATCGCAATACCTTGTTTACCATAAGAGCTCGCAAGGAAATTATTTTATCAGCTGGTGCCTTTAATTCACCACAAATTCTTATGCTATCCGGTATAGGACCACGCGATAATCTTCAGGCCATAGGAGTACCTATTATACAAGAGTTACCGGTGGGTAAATTAATGTATGATCACATGTGTCATTTTGGTCCCACTTTCATAACCAATACTACTGGTCAAACTATTTTTACCTCACGCCTAAATGCCAATGTCATTAAATCCTATACTACTGGTGATCCCAGCACTGTACTCTCCTCGATAGGTGGTGTAGAAGCTTTAACATTTGCCAAGGTAGCAAATTCCCGTGAACCCAATGATATGCCGGATGTGGAGTTTATTAATGTGGCTGGTAGTTTGGCTTCTGATGAGGGTACTGGTCTTACTAAAGGCGCCAATTTTAAACCTGAAATCTACACACAAGTCTATAAGCCACTCAACGATGCCCAACAAGATCATTTCACTTTTCTTATAATGCAATTTCATCCCAAATCCGTGGGCAGACTATGGCTACACAATCGCAATCCCTTGGAATGGCCACGTATAAATCCTAAATATTTTCAAAATCCTGAAGATGTAGAATTCCTATTGCAGGGCATTAAAGAAGCCACGCGCATAACACAAATGCCGGCCATGCAAAGTGTTGGAACACGTTTACACACCATACCCATACCAGGTTGTGAAGGTCATGCATTTGGCTCCGATGATTATTGGCGCTGTTCCATACGTGTCATGTCTTATACATTACACCATCAAGTGGCTACTTGTCGCATGGGTCCCGCTAACGATTCCACCACTGTGGTGAATGCCAGACTTCAAGTTCATGGTATTGAGGGTTTGCGTGTTGCCGACACCAGTATCATACCATTTCCACCAACATGTCACACCAATGCAGCTTCATTTATGATTGGCGAAAAGGCAGCTGATATGATACGTTCGGTTTGGTCTTAATCATTTGACATGATCACACAACATCTTAGTATTTAATTTAAAAGTAAGATTTAGTTTTTAAGGTCTTTTTTAGTTTTTTTAAGGTTTTTTCTTACTTTCGTATAAATGTATTAAAACAGTAGCAACAAAAATTTATGCATAAATAGAAAGTCGTTGTAAATTAATGTGTTTTTTGTTTTTTATTTTAAAAGAATAAAAATTATTATAATTAGTGGAATCAGAAATTGTTGTAGATTCAAGGCAGAATTTGGAGAAAAAACAGAAAGATCAAAACAAAATTTTACTTTTTAATGATTTAGTTAAACAAAAAGATATTGTTTACTGACATAATCTGAATCATTCATGTTAGAATCCAATTTTGACAAAGACTTGGCAATGTTATAGAAAATTTTCCAATGTTAGAGAAATTTTTAAATTAAATAAATTCCTCTCTTTTAAATTGTTATTGTTGTAACCATTGTCGGTATTTTCTGCCGCCATAGGTACTAATAAAATAACCTTGGACTTGTTGGCATTGAAAAGACCTTTCGTTTTCACTATTTCATGCTTTCAAGTTGTATTTTCTAGATCACACTTTAAATCGGTTCATGTGGCGCAGAACTCTTCTGCATTTGTCTCAGTAACTTCTTTTAATTCCCATTATATTGTATTTTCTAGATCACACTTTTAAATCGATTCATGTGGCCCAGAACTCGTCTGCATTTGGCTTAGTAACTTCTTTAAATTCCCAGCCCTTCATAGAAAGTGTGTTCGCTCTTTAGTTTCCGATTATCCCAGTGTGACTGGTTACCTTAACTGGTCGCAACGGCTGAAAACAATTTTATCACATTCCATAATAACACAGACTTTCACCGGAAAGCTAATACTATGTCTGGATAAGGTAAAATGTATACAACTCTTTCTTTTTCTTATACCTTAGATCCGTTCGTATAATTTAGAATATTCCACTTGATCAATTCTTCTCTCTTTATCACGCATTTCATTAAGTTCGTCTAATATTTGTGTATATCCGTTTAAATGTCGTGACATATGTATATCAGTCTTTGATTAATTTGGCTTCGGTATTTCGAATTTAGTTACCGATCAGAAATTACTCCTATGACTGCCTAAGAACTAAGTTTCAGCACAGGCTTCGATTTAAGTTTTTCTGGTAAAAGACAAATTTTCGATCTTCTTTAGATTGATATTTATAGATGAGAGCTAACGACTGCCTCATTAATGGCCTCTTAAGAAAACGTGAGCGAAACAAAACTAGTCTAAATTCTTCTAAATGATACCACATATAGAGAAAAGGATCAACACATCGGTACTAGGCCCAAGTAGAAGAACCATAGACATTAAATAGTCCTATTTGTCAGAAACGGTACGTAAAGGGAGGGGAATGAAATCGAAGCTTTCACTGGTATTTCCCTTACTAACTGTAAAGGCACTTGTGCAAAATGAACTATATGAAATGGCTCAGATCAGATGGTTTAGTGAAACCACCTGTTTGATCTCGAGATCAACCTGGCCTCTATATCATGCCCCTAAGTCTAGCTTACTGTTAAGCTTTCGTAGGGAGAAAATTAGAACGCTGCTTCCGGTAATAACGGGACACTGTGTTATTGGCAATCATGGCAGAAGAATGGGTCTCCGGTACAATGACTACCTACTACAGAAGTTGTCACAATGAGGAGAAGCAAACTATAGCTCATGTCCTCTGTTACTGTCCGACATTTAATGGGAACAGGGAACTGTATTCTGAATCTGCTGTTCTCTCTTTTGTTTGGAGGATATAAACGAATATCCTAAATTTCGTGAATCGAACCGGCAGGTTTAAATCTCTAGTTTTATAGGAAAAGACTCCTATGACCAATAGGGCACCCAACGGGACCGAAATAAGACGGACCTACGTGAGCCTCTTAAACTTGTTTTAGTGACTAACCTAACCTACTATGACACAGTGACTTTATAAAAATGTAATTAGACCAATTCTAACTTAGTCTTCAATACCAAAAGTTTACATTATTACTCGGAGGGGAGCCGTAGGTAATTAATAGGGCCTCAGTCCTACTATGTCACAATGGCTTTATAAAAATGTAATTAGACCAATTCTAACTTATTCTTCTATACCAAAAGTGTAATTTTAAACTAATACAGCGTATATGCTGCTTGGGTATAACTGATGCGTAGTGATGATTAGTATGCCAAACAAGGCTCTGAAAATATTGCTAGATTTCCCACCCATTAAAACATACATACATGAGGCGGTACTGGAGTACGCGGTTGTAGGCTTTATACAATCATAAGACGTGCTGATCGCATACTAGTAACAGAATACATCGGAAATCATAAAACTCAGATCCAAGATAGAATATCTTGATCAAGCAAAACATTAGAGCAAATAGTCGTAGAAATTCGTTGCTACACGCACGGTCCTATATATGGGTACAAAGAGAGCCTGGGGTTCTTCTCGATCAAGCGAAACATTAGAGCAAAAACTAGAAATTCGTTGTTACACGAGCGGTCCTATATTAGGGTACAAAGTGAGCTTCGGGTTCTGTATTGAAGACCCAGAAACATATCACCGTTTATCTAATCACAACACTAGCTTCCAGGCAAAAGTCCGAGCAATACCGTCGTAATGCGTAAATCGTGTTAGAATAAATATGGCGGCCACCGGGCTTAAGCAAATACCCATAGAAATTCTTTGATATAAGAATGATTCTATATTAGAAGACGCAGCAATATATTACTGTTTTCCTAATCACAACACTAGCTTCCACAGGCAAAAATCGTAGCAATGCCGTCGTAACTCGTAAATTGAATTAGAATAAATATCGCAATTAGGGCGATATAAGATGATAATACTAAATCCAAGACCGTAATGGATTGTAAGAAAACTCTTACCAAATAATCTCTTAGAAGTATGGTTTATATCTTATGGGTACAAGGCCACTCAGTGGGCAACAAAAGTTCGAAGCGAGCTAGAGGAAGAATTAAAAATATGGAAGAGGGGAACACTAAGGCCTTTTTTGTATGAACTAAACTACAAAGATCCTTTGGTATGACGCTAATGAGAGCCATCCCGGCTTTACATACTGAATAAGCCTGATGTTATTATGATAGTTTACGGGTACAGTTATACAAGATTGATCATATGGATTCAGACAAATGTAGAGCATGTAGAGATGACAATGAAACTATTGAGCACATTCTTTTACATTGTCAAGCTTTCGCCGAAATTAAATCCATATATCTGGGATGTGCAATAACACCCTTCACTAACACTGATTAAGATCATCGAACGATTATATATTTAGTGTATATTATATAAGGCTTTTGTTTTTACCAACAAACATTTTGAATGAAAATAAGCGCACAATAGACCCAACAGTAGCCAAGGGGATTTGATGAAATTTTTTCATCTTTCTATCTATTAACCTATTAATCTTAATTATCAAAAGTATTGGGATATACTGTGAATTTCTGCTCATACTTTTCGCCGATCATCCAACAGATTACTTAGCATATGATGGACTTACAGAAGTTCTCGGTCAACCTGAAACTATTGTAAGGGCTGGATAGGAGTGAAAGTATATATGCTATTGAAATCATGTTCGATATCGAAGGATTACCCGATTATTATAGCAAAAAACCTTTCTACGCTATAGGTAAGTATCTTGACTATCCGTTGTAAGGTTTTGAGTAGAAAAGCGTAAGGCTGATAGTAAGTCTTTGCTTATGAATCACTTACAGGTAAGTATATTGCTATTATTTTAGGTCTTGACTATCGTTTTAAAGACTATCCGCTCTAAGGTCTTGAGTATAGAAGGCGTTAGACTATTTGAAGCTTTACTAGTTTTTGTAATTTTCACAGTTGTAATATTATTAATTATTTCTGAATTCATTAACATTTTATTATAAAAACTACTGATGCACAAAGAATTTTTTAAACAGAAACAATGCATTTTTCAAGTTATTTATAAAAAAAATTAAATTAATTTATTTATAACAATTATTATAAATATCACTATTAACTAATTGTACGCCCCACCTTAAATTGGCGGTGAATATTAAATACACAAAATCCAGAAGAGCAAGTTAATAATATAAGCTGTGTTCCCATGAAACCACAAGTTTTTTGATCTTACAATTTTGCAAATAATGTTGATAGATATAATCAAATTATTCTAAAGTTAAATCTTAAAACTATATCATGTTTGTGTCAATAAAGTTATTTCTTTGAGATAATATCTAAAATTTGGTTAGTGTGAACAGACATTAAAAAATTGACGCGAAATAAATTGTACACAAATGTTGTCCTGTCTTAAATTTGATTAGTGTAAACATCGATTAGAAAGTCTAAGCTAAATAAATATTTTAAAAATTTAGTCCTATCGACTAAATCATTTAGTTGTTAATGCGAGAATATTAAAGATAACTGAGTCGTGGGAACAAAGTTTGGAAAAAAATCTATAAATTAAACACCTTATTATTTTTAAAACTTCTATTTCTAATTAAATTTAAATTTATATTTTTTTAGAAATTTTGTTTGTTGCAAATAAATTTCAATTAAAAATATTCACACAAACAAGTTATTTGAGACAAATCTTGTTTGTTACATATATATTTCAATTAAAAATATTCACCAAACATGTTATTAGATTAAATTTGTGCAAAAAAATGTTGTTGGGAACAAATAATATGAGTTTGTTCTTAACGGCTAAATTTCTTTATTAAAATTTAAGAATCGATAAATATTCTACACAGAAAAAATTATCGGTAATTTATTTTCAATTAACATGTTCTAATTTTCTTTATTTTTTATTTAAACACATTTTTATTTGTCTTAATTATCTCGTTTTTTGAAACTGTTTGTAACTTAAGTGTAAAATTTTGATTAAATTAATTTTTTAATTGATTGAAAAAAATTTTCTGGCCTTCTTTTCCATTTTAGATTTTTTTTAAATATTTTATTTTTAATTTTTGTGCTAGCAATATTTATAATTCTTAAATAGTCAATAAAATTTTAGGAATATAATATTCAAATTTCTTGACAATTTTTTAAAAACTTTATATGTTAAATTGTGACAATAAAGTGATAATTTTTGTAAATGCTGAACGCATTTGTAAGGTATAGTATTTCTTTAACGTTGTGTGTAATCGATTAATAATTTGATTGTTATAATCACCTTCTTAATTGATTTTTAAAAAATTCTCTATCAAACAGTTTAATTTATTTGATTAATAAATTAATAAAAAATCAATTTTATATTTATTAAATATTTAATTTATACAATTAATGAATTAATCAATTTTAAATCTTGTCTCAATTATTGACATTAATTGTTCTGAATAATTTATTATTTGGATAAATGTATATATTTTTATTTGTTTACAAATTTGGTAATTGATATCATCATTTTGGTTATAGGTGCAAAACTTGCTTTATACAATTATTTTGATAATTAAAACTCATTTCCAGTTTTTTCTGTGTACGACTTAAAAATAACAATTTCGTCTGATCAGAAGAGGTTTATTATGCTTACGTAGTTATAAGCAAAAAGGACTGAGAACGCATCATTTCTTAGAAAGAATTTCAGAGCTCAGAGTGTCGTCAATTCGGAGAGAAAATTTGTTTAAAGTTTATACTCAGTCCATTTAAATTCTGTGATCATGGCCATTTGGGATTATGATTCTTGGGTGACTAAAGGATAAGAACCCGCGACATCTGCCACTAGTATGGTCTAGTATAAAGTCTAGTCTATAATCTAGTGAAAAGTCTAGTCTATAGTCTAGTCTATAGTCTAGTCTATAGTCTAGTCTATAGTCTAGTCTATAGTCTAGTCTATAATCTAGTCTATAATCTAGTCTATAGTCTAGTCTATAGTCTAGTCTATAGTCTAGTCTATAGTCTAGTCTATAGTCTAGTCTATAGTCTAGTCTATAGTCTAGTCTATAGTCTAGTCTATAATCTAGTATATAGTCTAGTATATAGTCTAGTGTATAGTCTAGCTCTCAGGAAGGAGTCGTAAGGCAAGACAATGCAGAAGATAGTCTGTCCTCTAAATTACAGTTGTCATCGCGATACATTGATGAGAGCAACAGGTGTAATCTTTTCTAGAACTTCTATTGTTCTCGAAATGAGATTATCAAAAGAGCCTCAATCGACCTCAATAGCAAATTAGATGTAATTGATCCTGGATGAACAGATCAAACGAGAAGATCACTACTAATCTGTAGCAGCTGCTTTAAAGTAGATCATTACGAAAAACTTTAATAATTGATTAAATTGTGATCTGACCAACATGACAAAATATTAATTTTCTATCTTTCATAGTCTGAAATAAACCAATAGCCGATAAATAATGTATTCTATTTAACAATCTGCGATGGATCGTAGCGTGTGCAACTACTTTAAGTTCAAGTAAACATATGCATGATAAAGCTTCAATGAAGTCAGTTTTAACAGCAGCATAAATGATCCGATTTATGTATTTGAACATTTCTTAACTTGTACTAAATAAAAACACTACTTTGAATGAATAATATTATGAATGAATTACTTATAACAATAAAAAAACCGTTTAAGAAAAAAAATAATTGCAATTTTTTAACTCACAATAACTATCACCATAAAAAATAAATGGTTATAGTTTAAACTTAAGTAGATTATTACTTATTCAAAAATTAATTTAAAAAATTTAATAAAACTGTCAGTCAAACAAAATTTTGAAAAAGTATATTTTTATAAAAAACAGGTGCCAACTTTTATTTACTTTTCAAAAATTTGTTTCAATTTGACCAACTAATTTCCAATAACTTATTTTATTACTTTTTTGTGAGCTCCCGAAAATACCCCTTAAGCAAAAGCTATTTTTATGAACGTGAAGGGTATAAACAATTCGTTAACGCTGCATAACACTATTACTTTTTTTGCTAAGATCACTTACTGACATTGTTATAAAAGTAATCAAGGTTAGAGTAGCCATAAAACAGAAGTGAAGTAGCTTTTTATTTAAAAAAATTGCAACGTCATTTTCGACAAAACTATTCGGTTATGATTTGTGGTAAAATTTTAAATACATATAGTTAAAGCGAAATACTTTATAAAATTTTAACTGCAAAACATTGGGAGGAATTTTAATGTATGAAGAAAAAAATTATTTAAAATTAATGATTAATTAATTGTTAATTAAATAAGATAAGAGAGTTTCTGACGATGGAATAATTAAATTCGAAATATCTCATTAAAACATCCGAAGATATGTATATTAATAAGCAGATGATGTTTCATATTCTAGTGTATACTCAGTCTATAGTCTTGTCTATAATCTAGTGTATAGTCTAGTGTATAGTCTAGTCTATAGTCTAGTCTATAGTCAAGTATATAGTCTAGTCAATAGTCTAGTCTATAGTCTAGTCTATAGTCTAGTCTATAGTCTAGTCTATAGTCTAGTCTATAGTCTAGTCTATAGTCTAGTCTATAGTCTAGTCTATAGTCTAGTCAATAGTCCAGTCTGTAGTCCAGTCTGTAGTCCAGTCTGTAGTCTAGTCTACAGTCTAGTCTATAGTATAGTCTATAGTCTAGTCTATAGTCTAGTCTATAGTCTAGTCTATAGTCTAGTCTATAGTCTAGTCTATAGTCTCTAGTCTAGTCTATAGTCTAGTCTATAGTCTAGTCTATAGTCTAGTCTATAGTCTAGTCTATAGTCTAGTCTATAGTCTAGTCTATAGTCTAGTCTATAGTCTAGTCTATAGTCTAGTCTATAGTCTAGTCTATAGTCTAGTCTATAGTCTAGTCTATAGTCTAGTCTATAGTCTAGTCTATAGTCTAGTCTATAGTCTAGTCTATAGTCTAGTCTATAGTCTAGTCTATAGTCTAGTCTATAGTCTAGTCTATAGTCTAGTCTATAGTCTAGTCTATAGTCTAGTCTATAGTCTAGTCTATAGTCTAGTCTATAGTCTAGTCTATAGTCTAGTCTATAGTCTAGTCTATAGTCTAGTCTATAGTCTAGTCTATAGTCTAGTCTATAGTCTAGTCTATAGTCTAGTCTATAGTCTAGTCTATAGTCTAGTCTATAGTCTAGTCTATAGTCTAGTCTATAGTCTAGTCTAATAGTCTAGTCTATAGTCTAGTCTAGTCTATAGTCTAGTCTATAGTCTAGTCTATAGTCTAGTCTATAGTCTAGTCTATAGTCTAGTCTAGTCTATAGTCTAGTCTATAGTCTAGTCTATAGTCTAGTCTATAGTCTAGTCTATAGTCTAGTCTATAGTCTAGTCTATAGTCTAGTCTATAGTCTAGTCTATAGTCTAGTCTATAGTCTAGTCTATAGTCTAGTCTATAGTCTAGTCTATAGTCTAGTCTATAGTCTAGTCTATAGTCTAGTCTATAGTCTAGTCTATAGTCTAGTCTATAGTCTAGTCTATAGTCTAGTCTATAGTCTAGTCTATAGTCTAGTCTATAGTCTAGTCTATAGTCTAGTCTATAGTCTAGTCTATAGTCTAGTCTATAGTCTAGTCTATAGTCTAGTCTATAGTCTAGTCTATAGTCTAGTCTATAGTCTAGTCTATAGTCTAGTCTATAGTCTAGTCTATAGTCTAGTCTATAGTCTAGTCTATAGTCTAGTCTATAGTCTAGTCTATAGTCTAGTCTATAGTCTAGTCTATAGTCTAGTCTATAGTCTAGTCTATAGTCTAGTCTATAGTCTAGTCTATAGTCTAGTCTATAGTCTAGTCTATAGTCTAGTCTATAGTCTATATAGTCTAGTCTATAGTCTAGTCTATAGTCTAGTCTATAGTCTAGTCTATAGTCTAGTCTATAGTCTAGTCTATAGTCTAGTCTATAGTCTAGTCTATAGTCTAGTCTATAGTCTAGTCTATAGTCTAGTCTATAGTCTAGTCTATAGTCTAGTCTATAGTCTAGTCTATAGTCTAGTCTATAGTCTAGTCTATAGTCTAGTCTATAGTCTAGTCTATAGTCTAGTCTATAGTCTAGTCTATAGTCTAGTCTATAGTCTAGTCTATAGTCTAGTCTATAGTCTAGTCTATAGTCTAGTCTATAGTCTAGTCTATAGTCTAGTCTATAGTCTAGTCTATAGTCTAGTCTATAGTCTAGTCTATAGTCTAGTCTATAGTCTAGTCTATAGTCTAGTCTATAGTCTAGTCTATAGTCTATAGTCTAGTCTATAGTCTATAGTCTAGTCTATAGTCTATAGTCTAGTCTATAGTCTATAGTCTAGTCTATAGTCTAGTCTATAGTCTAGTCTATAGTCTAGTCTATAGTCTAGTCTATAGTCTATAGTCTAGTCTATAGTCTATAGTCTAGTCTATAGTCTATAGTCTAGTCTATAGTCTAGTCTATAGTCTAGTCTATAGTCTAGTCTATAGTCTAGTCTATAGTCTAGTCTATAGTCTAGTCTATAGTCTAGTCTATAGTCTAGTCTATAGTCTAGTCTATAGTCTAGTCTATAGTCTAGTCTATAGTCTAGTCTATAGTCCAGTCTATAGTCTAGTTTATAGTCTAGTCTATAGTCTATCCGATGATTGAGATTTTACCTTTCTAACGTTCACTGTCCTAGATTTACTCAATGATTAGATTTTGCTGTAATAATGTTATTTATTTTTCAAAAAAACGTTATCATTAATACTTAAACAAGCCTAAAGTGCTTATATTTGCAAGAAAAAAAATAGCAAAAATAATTTATAATCATTAACAGAGACAAACTGACCTCCCACAATATTCCACGTCTAGTCAATTGAATATACAATCAAATAGTTTATTGCAACAATAATAAATACTTAATATGCAAAAGTTTTCAATAAATAAACTTAACAAATGTTTACTTAGTTAAATAAACAGAAAAAAATGCAAAAAAACTAATAAACACTATAAAGTTATAAAGAAAAGTTTATTCACCTATATAAAACAAAAACAATAAAATGGAATAATTATACAAACACAGATCTAATGTTTATAACCAGTTTACTTAAGAGTAAATAATTATAAATACTATATAATAACATTTACTTGATACTTATTATGTTAATATTAAAAATATTTAATAATTAAGTTTTGCTTTTAATAAGAGATAAATGTAATAATTACATTAGATTTAAGATATTTTAACAGATGGGAATAAATATAACCTGGAACTGTGATATAAATGTTCAAAATCTTTCTATCTATCTATCTATCTATCTATCTATCTATCTATCTATCTATCTATCTATCTATCTATCTATCTATCTAACTAACTAACTATCTATCTATCTATCTATCTATCTATCTATCTATCTATCTATCTATCTATCTATCTATCTATCTATCTATCTATCTATCTATCTATCTATCTATCTATCTATCTAACTAACTAACTAACTATCTATCTATCTATCTATCTATCTATCTATCTATCTATCTATCTATCTATCTATCTATCTATCTATCTATCTATCTATCTATCTATCTATCTATCTATCTATCTATATATCTATCTATCTATCTATCTATCTATCTATCTATCTATCTATCTATCTATCTATCTATCTATCTATCTATCTATCTATCTAACTAACTATTTAGGGCGGTTGATAAGTTTTGCCTCACCCGGCATGTAGTCCAGACAAGAAGTTAATAAAAGTTCGGTTTACCTCTTCTGTCGATCGATGTACAGTGCTTTCTCTAAGATACGCTCAACATAACAGGGTATCAGAGTATCTATCTATCTATCTATCTATCTATCTATCTATCTATCTATCTATCTAACTATCTACCTACCTATCTATCTATCTATCTATCTATCTATCTATCTATCTATCTATCTATCTATCTATCTATCTATCTATCTATCTATCTATCTATCTATCTATCTATCTATCTATCTATCTATCTATCTATCTATCTATCTATCTATCTATCTATCTATCTATCTATCTATCTATCTATCTATCTATCTATCTATCTAACTAACTATCTATCTATCTATCTATCTATCTAACTATCTATCTATCTATCTATCTATCTATCTATCTATCTATCTATCTATCTATCTATCTATCTATCTATCTATCTATCTATCTATCTATCTATCTATCTATCTGTCTATCTATCTATCTATCTATCTATCTATCTATCTATCTATCTATCTATCTATCTATCTATCTATCTATCTATCTATCTATCTATCTATCTATCTATCTATCTATCTATCTATCTATCTAACTATTTAGGGCGGTTGATAAGTTTTGCCTCACCCGGCATGTAGTCCAGACAAGAAGTTAATAAAATTTCAGTTTACCTCTTCTGTCGATCGATGTACAGTGCTTTCTCTAAGATACGCTCAACAGAACAGGGTATCAGAAATTGGAATTCATAACTTAAACGCTAATTATAAAAACGCCTTTCTAAAACATTAAACTTTCTTTCCAGAATTAACATATTTGAACACAAACTAAAGTACTGAATTAAACAATTGTTATAAAATTTATTTCAAGTTGTAATAATTTTAATGTGTTTACTTATTTTAACAAGAAGTTAATAAAATTTATAGGTTATAAAAAAACGCATAAAAACAAAGGATTACAACAAGTCTGAACAGATACTAATGAATCATTTGTAATACATTTTTTATTTAAAACAAACATTTCAATATAAAAATACTAAATATCGCATTAATATAAAACAGTTCTCTAAAGGATACAAATCGGTGACAATATGTTTATAAATAAATATATACTACTGCTGTTAGTGGTGCCAATAGGATTAATACAGGCATTTCAAAATATAATAGATACAGTGCTGCAATTGGGTTTGACTAATGCCAAAGAGCAAATTTTAAGACCCAAGAGTAAATATTGGAAAAAGATTATAAATTCTTTAAAATAATTATATAAAATGTTTACTAAACACTTTACAGTTCCCCGCAATAATGAGGTCTATGACTTTATAGTGGTGGGTGGTGGAACAGCTGGCTGTGTTTTGGCCAATCGTTTATCGGAGAATCCCAATTGGCGTGTGGCCTTAATAGAGGCTGGTGGTGTGGAGAATGTATTAAATCAAGTACCGGTTTTAGCTGGCTATATGCAAGCCACATATGCCAATTGGAATTACAGATCAGTGCCTCAGAAACGTGCCTGTTTTGGCATGTACAATAATGAATGCTTTCAACCGAGGGGACGCATACTGGGCGGTTCCAGTTCCATTAATTTCATGATCTACAATCGTGGCAATCGTCGAGATTTTGATGGCTGGTCACAAGCAGGCAACTATGGCTGGTCTTATAAAGAAGTATTGCCTTATTTTCTTAAATCAGAATCGGCCAATTTGGAGGGCTTGGAGTATACCCCATATCATAATCGTTCGGGACCCTTAAGTGTAGATTATGTACAAATGCGTACAGATATAGCTCATGCTTTTGTTCGGGGTGCTAAAGAGATCGGCTTAAAACAAACAGACTACAATGGCGAATCTCAAATGGGTGTTTCTTATGTTCAGACTAATACACGTTATGGGCGGCGTCACAGTGCTTATAAGGCCTTTATTGAACCTATTATGTTTAAACGTAATAATTTGAAAATATTTACATTTTCCCGGGTAACAAGAGTTTTAATAGATTCCAATTCGAAAACGGCGTATGGTATAGAATTTATATATCGCCGTCAACGTTATATATTTAAGGCTCGTAAAGAGGTTATACTTTCGGCGGGTGCCTTTAACTCTCCACAATTGTTAATGTTATCGGGCATAGGACCAGCCGATAATTTAGGTAATTTGGGTATAAAGATATTAAAAGAATTGCCGGTAGGTTTGAGAATGTATGAACATGTTACACACTTTGGACCTACTTTCGTAGTTAATACCACTAATCAAGCCTTGTTTCCCTCTAGAATGACAGCCAAAGATGTTTTAGGTTTCTTGGCGGGTCGTCCTGACACTCGTTTATCTATGTTGCCGGGTGTAGAAGCTTTGGCATTTCTTAAGGTACCAGGCTCTAAGTTACCTATAGATTGGCCAGATGTAGAGATTATTTTCGCTAGTGCTAGTTTAGCTTCCGATGATGGTACTGCTTTAAAAAAGGGAGGCAATATAAAGCAAATAGTCTATGATCGTTTATATCGTCCTTTAGAGAAATCTAAACAAGATCATTTTACTGTTATTATCATGCCCTTTCATCCCAAATCGGTGGGTAGGGTGTGGCTAAGAAATATTAATCCTTTACAAGCAGCCATGATAGATCCTAATTATTTTGAGCAACCAGAAGATATAGAATATATTTTGCAGGGCATTAAGGCAGCCATACGTATAGCAGAGACACCGGCTATGAAAAGTATTGGTACGGAAATTTTGAACATAACAGTACCGGGTTGTGAGTCCTTTAACTTTGGTAGCGATGACTATTGGCGTTGTTCCATAAGAACTTTAACTTATACTTTACATCATCAAGTGGCTACTTGTCGCATGGGTCCTTCGTCGGATCCAACAGCTGTGGTAAGTCCAGAACTACGAGTACATGGCATAGGCAAATTAAGAGTGGTCGATGTGGGCATTATACCACTACCACTGACGGCCCATACTAATGCCGCAGCATTTATATTGATAGCTGAAAAAGGTGCCGATATGATTAAGGCGGCATGGAGGGATTCCTATCATTAGGGGTTTAAGAAACATGTTCAGTTTTTTTTTAAATTTATAACAAGTTGTATTTTATCTAGATTTAAAGTTTAGAAATTTTTTATTTTTATGACCAATCTTGCCATAAATTTTAACATTAAAATTGTGTATAATGTCGTTAAGTCTGTAACTTGAACTTTTATGTTTAATTTTAGATAAAATTATTGTATGTTCTACAATTAATTATAACACTATTTACATTAAGGCTAAGGTCTTTGACACTTGCTGTTGACAATTATGAATTTACTATATAAAATAGATTAAATATATAATAAAGATCTTTAAAGTTTTGTAATAAATAACTGACCTTTCTCAAACTTTTTACATTATAGCAAAAACAAATATACAACTTTTTTGACAATAAAATGTTTTCATACATAATTAAAAAAAAACTTAAAACTAAGAAAATTTACTTAAATAAACATTCAAAACATTTAAGTGGTCCATTTGTCAGTTGAACACGGTTTGAAATTAAAGCACAAGTTTCAAATTATTGAAATATTTCATAAAATAAGAAATTTATTAAAGAAATTAATAAGAAAACAATAACAACTTTTCGCTACAACTCTGTGTTTCTTCTCTACTCGCCGCCAGTGTCAAGTTCACAACCAAAATTAGCAAAGTGTTAAAAAGTTACTGTCAGTGTTTAAATGAATTATTATTATTAAATGTCTTGAAATACAAAAAAAGTGTTTATTAAATATAAATAAAAAAGTAAGTTCAATACTTTTTTTCTTTTCTTTTTTTGCAATTCAAAATAATCCGGTTTTAATGAAAGACAGTCAAATATTTTACCAAACAATAGATTTTATAAAAATTCCAAAATGAATAATCTAACAAATACTTTGTTTTAATTGTTGCAGTGAATTTACTACAAAAAATATGTACGTCAGTCACCTTTAATGGCGTTTAATTTTCAAAAACGTTGAGAGAAATCTCTTAATCTTAGAAGTAAATAAACAAATATTTCTAAAAAAAATTTTGATTTATAAACCTTTGTTAATTTGGAATAGTTTATTATGAATAATATCTTTAAACTTTAACAAGTACCTTAAAATCGTCAAATCAAATAAATAACCCATTATAATCCAGTAACGTCTTTTTCTCAAATATTTGATAAGTGTGAATGTACCTTAAAAGAAAATTTCTAACGGTAAAAGTTGGGAAACCAATTGGTTATACCTTTGTTAAAAATATTTTAAGAATGGTTTCAAATTGGAAGTATCTAAAGCTACTACCCTAAAATCAGCTCCCTCTAAAGTTTCAAGCAAACGGTTCAAGTTTATGTGATAATCAACTTATTTTGAAGTTCTGTACCTTGTCGTGCCCTATAATTTGAATTGTTTTTCTTAATAGCACTACCAAAAATGTTGACGATTCTGAACTAGGAATAAATTTTCACGAACTCAGCTTTAGATTGATTTCCAATAGATATTGAAGTGATTTTCTGTTAAATGAGTTTTATAACGGATCAGTGATGGGCCGGCCCTTATGAAATGTTGTTTATTTCATATACTTAGTAGTCTATGGCAGGTTAGTGGTTAGTGTTCTAATCTAAAATACCAAAGATGGTGGGCTCGAATCCCAGCTTAGAAACTGGTTAAACAGCGCACAACTGGTCCGATATAGGCTTAGGTACTTTCCTTCGGATTTGATGGAAATACACCCTCCCTTCAAACTAACTAACTTTTTTACATGAATTGGAGCGCACAACAGGGCCGATGGTGGCCTAACTAACTAACTAACTTATTAACTAACTAATTAACTAACTAACTAATAACTTATGCTAAAAGTTACAAAAACTACAGTCCCCCCTTCATCCTCATATGACCGATAACTGATACATAATTAAAGTCAATAACGAACGGGAAGTAAGACAGTCTTGCGTGGATTCATACAAGTTTACAACGATCTAGTGATCAAACAAGCATAGGTACATGTCTCTTCTTAAATTCTATCTCCAAAGAACTTAGTTGATGTTCTAAGGCCACCTGATATCTACCGTAGGTTCAACTTTTGTCCTTTTTTGAAATGAAACTAGGGTCGGAAGAAGATTTCGATGGAACTATCGATATTGCTATGGACACTTTAGCCACGTTTAAAGATCTATGACATATTCTTTGAATATTCGCAGTATGGAAGCTTAAACTTGTTAAAGTCTGTCATTGGCTCTATTCGTAGCAGTGCCTACAAGAGAGCCAATAGATTCTAAGCTAATATATTAGATTCTAATATTAGCAATGGGGGCTCTTACTTTTTAAAGCCCTTCAATGGTTCGCAGGCTCTATTCGCTGCATTACTGAGATAACTTACAATCTAATTTACAGCTAAATACATTTATACTCCTTTCTATTTAAGGAGCAGAAATCATGTAACTGATTAACTTCTTTTAATGATCTTCGACATATTCTCCAAATATCCATCGCAGCTCATTCTTGTTTAAGCACTTCACTAGCTTGCTAGCTCCGTCCTAGGCTATATTCTCGAATCGAATCGTATCGAATCTTAAAAATTTTGCCAAGTAATTTCCTATAAACTGATTTTTTAATTGAATATAACGGGAGAAATGGTAGTAGGGAGACAGAGTGACATGAAGAGGAATTAAGAAGATAAACAGACTATTTGGAGGTTCCCATTATCTCAAATCTTTAGGATTATTATACCGTATTCGTGAATAATTGAATGATTCTCGCTTATTTCTACTGTACAACCTCACTCCACAACACTTTAGTAGGAGGTCATATCTCCGGCACGAGAGGAGAAAGAGAGAGACTGCAAATTAATACTACGATGCAGGGATGGCAAATGATATTTTTAAATTGTACAAAACTGCATTTAAAAGTGTACTTCTTGGGATCAGATTGTACAAAATATATATATTTCTGCAAAATTTATATCAATGTAGAACAAAAGCATTCAAAGCCGACATTTTCACTAAATAAACTAATCAATATTTGTAGTACCTACATTAGTCTATGCACTAATCCATTGACGAGACAGTAGGCAATTCTATAGAATAGATGAGAAAGGGACTAGTCTATAACAAGACTATAACAAGACCCATGTATGTATATATTGTCTCTCTATGGTCTTGAGAATAGAGTAGTCTATAAACAAGACAAAATACTAGTCTATAGATTATTGTCTAGTCTATAGAAAAGTCCATATGCTACTCCAAAGAATAGCGATCGAAAAAGTAAAACTGAAATATCTTCCAGGATTCTATACAATATCCTCTTCCGAAATTTAGTAAAAATTTAACTGAAGTCGCTTGTTCTTTAAACTTTGTGTTAAAAATACAGTTTCATAATAATAATTTTATATTTTAAAATTGTTCAAAATGGGTGAGTGGTGTAAAATTGCAATTTTAAAGATCGAATTGTACCAAAAAAAGTACATTTTTGTCAACCCTGCTACGATGCAATTACCTCCCAAACGATCATAATAAGAAACCGAGAAACATGTCTAACAAAATAATCAAACTTATGAATCAGGTTCAAAATTCTTATTAAATCACAATTTGTAAAGACAAATAATTTAAGTATATGGTTCACTTCTATTCAAGTGTAAATAATGAAATTAATTTAAATAAAATATTAAAACTGGATTTTAATTGTTAATTTTTATTTTGTTTTAATTAAAACAAACATAAGGTGAGCTTATGGGTAATAAATATAAGGACTGGTTAAGTAAAGAAAGAAATATTTACGCTCTCACTTTATTCTGAAATAATTCATATTGTCATATTAACATGTATGTAAATATGTAAGAAAAAAATTAAATAATATTAATAAATTTTATATATAAAACCAGTTTCCTAATGTTTATATTAAAAACTCTTAATTTTTATAATTTCTTTTCATTCAGCCATTACATTCAGAAAGTTAAAAACCTTGAAATTTAGAACTCTTTTCTTTTAATAAACAAAGAAAAATTGGCATGAAATTTGTATTTTAACATGCAGTTAAAACAAAGCGGGACTTTTGCTGTTAGAGTTCTAATAATTATATGCCTTCAGACCTACGCCTCACATGCCTATCAAACTCTACTCGATGGTCTACAATTGGGTTTAACTAATTTTCAACAAGAACTTCTAAGGCCCTCAAGTAAGTAGCTTCAACATTAATCATTCAATAAAAGATCTACATATATGTATAAAATATATATCTTATTCCAGTTCCCCGCAATAATGAGGTCTTTGATTTTATTGTGGTGGGTGCCGGTACAGCGGGCAGTGTAGTGGCCAATCGTTTATCGGAGAATCCCAACTGGAGTGTGGCCTTAATAGAGGCTGGTGGCACGGAAAATATTTTTAATTTATTACCCGTTCTTTGCGGTTATATGCAGGTCACTAATGCTATTTGGAACTATAGAACGGTGCCACAGAAACGTGCCTGCTTTGGCATGAATAATAATGAGTGTCTACATCCTCGTGGTAAAATTATGGGTGGCACTAGTTCTATTAATTTTATGATCTATAATCGTGGTAATCGTCGTGATTTTGATAGTTGGGCTGAGGCTGGTAACTATGGTTGGTCTTACAAGGATGTTTTACCCTATTTTCTTAAATCGGAAATGGCCAACTTAGAGGGTTTAGAATTTACTCCTTATCACAATCAAAGTGGTCCTTTAAGTGTGGAATATGTACAGTATCGTACACAAATAGTTCATGCTTTCATAGAAGGTGCTCAACAGGCTGGACATTCATATACCGATTATAATGGTGAATCTCAATTGGGTGTTTCATATGTACAAGCCAATACTAGAGGCGGTCGTCGCCACAGTGCCTATCGTGCCTTTATAGAACCGATTATGTTTAAACGTCCAAACTTGAAAATATTTACTTTTTCCCGGGTGACCAAAGTTTTAATAGATCCTTCTACAAAAGCCGCCTATGGCATAGAGTTTATATATCGTAAAAAACTTTATACATTTAAGGCCCGCAAGGAGGTTATACTATCGGCTGGTTCATTTAACTCACCACAAATTCTTATGCTGTCGGGTGTAGGACCACAAGATAATCTATCACGTTTGGGCATAAAGATCTTACAAGAATTGCCTGTGGGTGTTAGAATGTTTGAACATGCTTCACATTTTGGTCCCACATTTCTAGTCAATACCACCGATCAGGCATTATTTACCACACGTTTTCGTCTAACCGATGTTTTGGGTTTTTTGGCTGGCAGACCCGATACCCGCTTGTCTACCCTAACAGGTGTCGAGGCTTTGACTTTTTTGAAAGTACCCGGCTCAACACTTCCTAAGGATTGGCCTGATTGTGAAATTATATTTGCCAGCGGCAGTTTGGCTTCAGATGATGGTACTGCTTTGAAAATTGGCGCCAATATCAAAGATGAAATCTATGATCGTGTCTATAGGCCTTTAATGCAGCGACAACAGGATCATTATACTGTATTAATAATGCCCTTTCATCCCCGATCGGTGGGTCGAGTATGGTTGAAAAATAAAAATCCTTTACAATGGCCCATGATTGATGCGAATTATTTTGATGATCCTCGAGATGTGGAAGTCATGTTAGAGGGCATTAAGGCAGCCATACGTATAGCCCAAACAACGGCCATGCAAAGAATAGGTACAAGACTCTTAGATACACCTTTACCGGGCTGTGAATCCTATAAGTTTGCCTCGGATGACTATTGGCGTTGTTCGATACGCACTATGACTTATACGTTGCATCATCAAGTGGCCACTTGTCGCATGGGCCCGGCAACAGATCCTACAGCTGTAGTAAGTCCAGAACTTAAGGTACATGGTATACGTAAGCTAAGAGTAGTGGATGGTGGTATTATACCTTTCCCCCCAACGGCCCATACAAATGCTCCCACCTTTATGATTGGCGAAAAAGCAGCCGATATGATAACAGCTGCCTGGGGAGATTGATGGAGATCTTATTTTTTTAAGTATTTTCTATTTAGTAATTCTAGTAATAAGTGAAGTTAAATAATATTTTTAATTTAAATAAATAACAGTATTTAAACAAAAACACAACCACAAAGTATTTGTTAAATACTTTTTAATGGGGATTTTGACTTTAGAAACCGCAAAACGTTATTTTAAATTAATATTTGACTGCCGTAACAATAACATAGCAACCGCAAAACTAAAACTAGAAGTAAATCAACGACTTAGTTCTTTATTGGAAACTGTATTTTCTCTTTTATC
Organism: Lucilia cuprina; assembly: GCF_022045245.1. Classification (NCBI taxonomy): domain Eukaryota; kingdom Metazoa; phylum Arthropoda; class Insecta; order Diptera; family Calliphoridae; genus Lucilia; species Lucilia cuprina. The sequence goes on from NC_060951.1 coordinate 10,283,117, forward strand.
AAACATTCCAGTTTATTGCAATTCATACACCTGAGTTCACAGATATGCTTGCCAAACTCCCCCTTTTTAAAAAAAATGTTGGAGTAATTATAAAACCACATGACAATACTGTTAATGTCAAAGCGTTTGAAGGCACAAAAACACGACTAACGAAAAGGACGATAAACAAATAAAGTTACGCCCTCGATTTAACAACAATTCCCCATAAATTTAAATCTTTCTTTTGCATTAAAGACAGCAAAAAAAAAACGTGGCGAGACAGACATCAAAGTTATATATTTTGTAAAACTTAGAGTTTGAGTTGAACTGTTGTTATCGAGTAAGACCGAAAAAATGTGGAAGCAGAAGGAAACAAGACAATTGTTGCAAATAAGTATAATTTTGCATGACAAAGTAGAAGACTGTTTTTTAATGCTCAAGGGTATTTCAGTTTTTTTCAGTCTGGACGGTGGAAGATAATTTGTAAGAAAAGTTCAGACAAAAATTAAATGATTTATTATGTTATTTATTTATAAAAAAAACATCATAAAATTAATTAATCGCAAAAGTTCTTTAGAGAACTAAAAAAAATAAAATAGAATTCATTTTCGTTTCGCAAAAGAACATCAAATACAATCAGAATTAATTAATTATTATAATATTCACATTGTTCAGCTGGTGGTCCAGGTCTCGACTCGCCTTTTTGCGCAGCGTATCAGTTTGGTCGTTTTTGTTATTACGCCAAATTCTGAAAGCTTCCTCTCTGGATCTGATTGCATTTTTGCACTTCTGATTAAACCAAGATTTTTACTTAGGTCTAACCAACGATTTTTTGAAAGTTTTCATTCCCAGCATAATTATATTTTCAACCACTTTCGCCATGGCATTGGCATTATTGTCTAGAAAACAAAGTTTCCAATTGAATTGCCAAAAAATCGTTGAGCTGAGCCCAGTAAGCCTTTTCATAAATAAAAATTAAACGTTTCGAAGCTGTTTTTGAAACATTACGAAGTTCAGAGAGCGAAAAGTAGGCGGAGATGGTGCAGTGATCAGAATTTCCAAAAGGTGGAAGAATATCCACTTCATACTTATCAGTATGTGAGGTAAGAAAGAGTTCGAGGGTATTATTTTGGTACGATTTAACATATGAATATTGCGCAAGGTGGTTGTGCGCGGCAAATAACTCAACCTATTGTCCTTCCGGAGTTGTATGACATTTAGTTGTATGCCATTGAAATCACCAGCAACAACAGTTTTACTGTTCAGACAACTCCCCCCGGGGGCATGTTACCTTGGCGAAGACCTCCGCCTTGGTGTTATTGCAATCCCGGGGTATAAAGAGGGCCCAATACCTCCAG
>NC_060951.1:10284553-10289622 GCF_022045245.1 Lucilia cuprina
TCGTGCTTCGGTCCACCGGTTACGTCTCTAGGTGCTGTTGCCGAATCAACAGAGCCATAGTAGTGTGGTTGTCTTACAACGTGACTACTTTGGCAAGAGATTAGATAGTTCGAGTACTCCAGCAAAGTATCTGCGCATGGTACCGGTCATAGCCAATGTGCAAAAATTGCCACCTGAGTCTTCATTGAAGACAAAGGGGCGATGGTAGACCGTTCTCAAGTCTACCCTGTGGATGAAAAAGACCACCGTGAGATAAGGCCGACGCGGCAGGTGCTCACGTTAAAACTCTCGACAGTCTGTTCAGACAACTCTCAAGAATCTTCAGTATGGAATCGGAAAGGGCGTCGAAGTTTAATATGGTAGCATCCTTTCCTGCGTTTGGACTTCTGTAAAGTGAAGAAGTGCAAATAGTGTATCCTGATTTTGAGTTTTACCCAGAGACAGCTAAATTTGATATCATTCATGTCTAATGATTGCTGGCACTGGTTGATAGATTGATCCGAAGAAATACACTTCAGTGTCATGATAAAAACGAAATACTGAATAAATTACTTTTCAGTGTTCTGAAACTCAGTTTCCTGGACGTAATTCCTAAGAATCTTCCAATCAGTGTTAGTCAGGAATAACATCACTTTCGGAATATCATAACTTATACTTGGATCTTACTTCGACGAATGCCTGGCAGTGGCATATATAGTGCAGCAGAGTTTCACTATTCCAACCACATGCTCTATATGCGTGTGAATCCGCACGTCCAATTTGGCCTAGATGTTCTTGTAATCCTGTGTGTCCACTCAGAATACGTGCCATAATACTAACTTCATACTTGCTCGTTTTTAACCCCGGTACGTACATTAGATGTATGAAGCAGTAATTAAACCGATATTAATCTATTGTGTTATTATCTGGTAGTATATACTAGACAAGTTATCGAACAGAATAACTCAAGTTACCAGCTCTTTTCATAACTGGTGTCCTTTGAACTGCGCCCAGTAAACAGTTGTACGTTATGCTTATGCTGGCTTCTTGTAAATCTTCTAACTAGACAACAGGCAATGAACACTACAGTCATATTAAATGGTGTCGTTATGCAATCAAAAATTGCAATTGGAGGAAGAATTTGAACCAAAATCTCTTTTAGACTCAATAATGAGTGCACTATCTTACAAACTGAATTTTAGGCGATGAAAAGGGCATGAAATTATTTTAGGTACTATTGGTAGTCAAGACGCCGATAAATCTTATATCGGTATATATTTAACATCAAGACTCCTCTAAGAATAAAATGGAAAGACATTTAACAATTACCCTTGTTTCGGTCAAAGGACACGGTGACATAACTGACAACAACACTGCTGATACTTTGGAAAAGCTGTTACGAGATCATTTTTGTGGTGTCCCACTAAGAAAGTCTAGCTCAAGACCTCTGGTCTTAAGAGCATTACTTGCCCGATCCAAGGACGCTGTGGACATTGTTTTTTGTAGAACATCCTTTCTAATAGGTCTAAGCAAAACTCATCTAAGAGCTCTTTTATTCGTTATCACTAGTCACTACAAATTTGGAAACAATACATGATTCATATACAGAAGCTGCCAAATATCAAAGGAAATAATAACTACCCGGCCCTTGAAACGATTCGCTATTAAACGTTTGGGTCTTTGATCTATTTTATCTGTCAGACGTTCAACTAGAACGTAGGTATTCGAGCATTTCTTAATTTTGCAAATCTTACAGTGAGAATGCCCACTTTATATTTGTTTCCTTCACTTCAACACCTTTTTATAGAATATTTTCTTAATTTTTCAACATCACCTCTGTAATACATTAATACAATACAAAGGGACCCTAAGAACCCATGTAAAGCTTACTCCTGGCAGTTGGCTGTCTGTGAAACCTAACCTAAAGCAATATCTTCCTAGGCGTTGTCTCAGATTATATATTTTAAATAGTTTTACCTAAAAATAGTTAAACGTAAAAACCCTTATAACTCAGTAAATCCTGGGTTCGACAAATTACACTGCAGTAACATCTAGCCCTAGTTAACCTATACACGATTTCGGAATTTTTAAAATACTTTAAAGAAGTTAACAGTCTAAAATGCGAGTGACCAGTGTAAGCTAACGGAATATACTTCAGAGACATCTTGTCAATGAATTTTTTTTAAATCCTTGACAGTCAAAATTTGTCAGTGTAACCACAACCATCTTCTTAGATTATGAGTCATCACTTTATATACGCTTTATTAAACCTATTTTATTATACAGATTTAAACTAATGGAATGGGTTTCTGTTATTATTTGTATATTTATTTTATTTATTTTACTTTGTCCTGTTTCACATTATATTATTTTGTAAAGAAAAAAATATTAAATAACATAAATAAAGTAATAATAAAGCAGAATGCTGATGATAATGATGATGATGATGATGACGATGATGATTTCATTTTCTTCTTGTTTACAAACATACATTTCATAATAGTGTCAGTCAGTAACATAACATAACAGGCCATCAACAATTTTACTCTCTCCTTTAGGCAGTGCTACGGGCTGTATATAGAAAAATAAATCTATTCAAAACAACCCCTCTCACAATGTTATGATTATGTATGTGAAAGCACCGAGGAAGATGAGTTAGAAAGTGTAGAGAGGAATATGTGAATTTATGATACTGTACAGCAGAATTTTTACAAGTGAAGAGTATTTGACAGAATTTCTGGAGTATGAAGTTATTAAGTCAGTTAAAAACGTTTAGGAGATTATATCTGAAAACTTGGGACTAAATTTTGACAAAATTTGAATCCGAACCGAAGAGTTTTTGACAGAATTTCTGTAGAAAAAAGTCATAAAGTCAGTTAAGAACTTTAAGGAGATCTCAAGATCCGAAATCTTGAAACAATTTTAACAAAACTCAAAGATGTTTTCGATTTCTATTCGAATTACATTTTTGACGTTTGATTACAAAGATGCAGAAGGATTAGTTGTCTTAGAAAGACACTTGAATGGTACCAATATTTCCAAATGTTACAAACGTCAAAATCAAACGCATAATGTCTTCCCCTTTATAGCGCTGTAAGGCATCAAAACAAAATAAAAGACAAACAACAAAATATTCATTCATACTCCTCTGGGTTAATGCACTTTTCAAAACTAGCTACAAACCTTTAACAATTCAAAAAGAAGAAGCGCCCAAAGATGATGAGCAAAAAAAACAAAAACGTGGTTTCTAACCCCCTTGATATGATGTGAAAAATATGCAACATTTTAAATTTCCAAAAAAAGGCAGGAAACTCTTGCGTATACAACCATAACCACCACAATTAATAGTGGGGTGATGCATGTTTACCCAGCATTCAACCCCTATTTTGTTATGGTTTTTAGCTAAACATACAAACGAACATAAAAAAGATTTCTATCATGGAGACAGCACATGTATTTAAGATTTATACTACAGCAAACGTGCTCAGGGAAACATAAAATGAGAAAAATAAATATCATTTTTAATATACTAACTACAACAATATTTTATATACAAATATTCTATTACCTGGGTCTGTGGGTTTTTGTTGTTGTATTGCAACAGACAACAATATTTTCACTTTTGATTTTCAATTAACAAGGGTTGAAAAGTTGCTAGTTTTGGTATATATATTAGGCTAATTAATTCTATGCCAGAAAGCAAACTTTTTCTTTTATTTAACCACACTCATCACACACTCTGTCTGTCTTTTCCTCAAGTGTTGAAAACTTTCAATTAACACAATCGTATGTTAAACGTTTGCATGTAAAATTTTTGTAAGTGTAAAAGTACTGGTTGCATATTGGCAACCCCACAATTTATTAAGGCATACATTTATGGATGATTTGTCAAGTGGTATTTTCATGTTTTACTTTTTATTCTTAATTTACAATATTGTATATTGTTGGGGAATATTTTTTTGTAAACAATAATGGTATTCTTGAACTGAACTAGAACTGATACCAATATCCTTTATTATCACTACCTCTCTCTAATATGTCTTTGATTATAGAGCCAATTCCCTCTTTTATTGAAAAATTTAAACACACAATCTCTGCCTTTACCGACATTTTGAGATCAGTTTGTTATCTTTAATATCTTTAAAATACAATCCAAATGATTTCACAATCGCAACCACTTTCTATCTAAATTTTGTTGTAAAAGTTTGACGAGGGGAAATATCTTTCAGGTACTACAGCTGAGTTGACAATCTATTTCGATAACGTTTCGATTTTAGGTACGACAATACAAAACCATCATCGCTTTAGTCATTACATCTTTATTATTCAGATATTCAGGTTTATTATATATCATAAAACGTTCTTCAATGTTTGAGAAGTCTTGGATATCAATGACCTAAAATCAAAACCACTGTCAGAACTTTTGATCGCTCCTAAGCCTAATCGTCGATTTCAGTCTAAACTTGGACAATTAAAGGTTTCTGATATTTTTAAATATTAAACTGTCTAAACATCTATATTGCAGATAATCACTTCTAATGTAAGTTCTAGTTCAGTTCTAGTTCTGTTCTAGTTCTGTTCAAGTTGTGTTCAAGTTCTGTTCTAGTTCTGTTCTAGTTCTGTTCTAGTTCTGTTCTAGTTCTGTTCTAGTTCTGTTCTAGTTCTGTTCTAGTTCTGTTCTAGTTCTGTTCTAGTTCTGTTCTAGTTCTGTTCTAGTTCTGTTCTAGTTCTGTTCTAGTTCTGTTCTAGTTCTGTTCTAGTTCTGTTCTAGTTCTGTTCTAGTTCTGTTCTAGTTCTGTTCTAGTTCTGTTCTAGTTCTGTTCTAGTTCTGTTCTAGATCTGTTCTAGTTCTGTTCTAGTTCTGTTCTAGTTCTGTTCTAGTTCTGTTCTAGTTCTGTTCCAGTTCTGTTCTAGTTCTGTTCCAGTTCTGTTCTAGCTCTGTTCTAGTTTTGTTCTAGTTATGTTCTAGTTCTGTTCTAGTCATGTTCTAGTTCTGTTTTAGTTCTGTTCTAGTTCTGTTCTAGTTCTGTTCTAGTTCTGTTCTAGTTCTGTTCTAGTTCTGTTCTAGTTCTGTTCTAGTTCTGTTCTAG
>NC_060951.1:10289722-10328835 GCF_022045245.1 Lucilia cuprina
CTGTTCTACTTCTAGTTCTAGTTCTGTTCTAGTTCTGTTCTAGTTCTGTTCTAGTTCTGTTCTAGTTCTGTTCTAGTTCTGTTCTAGTTCTGTTCTAGTTCTGTTCTATAGAACAGAAATAGAATAGAAAAGAAAATAGAAAAGTTGATTTTACTTCGGCGTTTTTCTTTCTGTGTAGTTCTGTTCTAGTTCTGTTCTAGTTCTGTTCTAGTTCTGTTCTAGTTCTGTTCTAGTACTGTTCTATAGAACAGAAATAGAATAGAAAAGAAAATAGAAAAGTTGATTTTACTTCGGCGTTTTTCTTTCTGTGTAGTTCTGTTCTAGTTTTGTTTTAGTTCTGTTCTAGTTCTGTTCTTGTTCTGTTCTAGTTCTGTTCTAGTTCTGTTCTAGTTCTGTTCTAGTTTTGTTACCTTCGACTTGAATACATACTAGAAACCACAGAAACCAGAAAATCATTTCGGAGTATTACCTAAGTAGTAAGATACTCTCGGCATTCTCGCTTAAAGCCAATTATGAATCCATATTAATAAATTTATAGCTGTAACATACCATGAATACCCTTGCTAAGTTAACAGACTTTTATAAATGTCCAGTCTATACAATTATTTAGGGTACACAGACTTTTTTTGGAAAGTATGAGGTAAAATGTGAAAATAACTTGCCACAAAACAAGGTACAAACAACTTTACAATTGGAATGATAGACTGTTTTCCCTTTTCAAAAATATTTTAAGTCCAGACATAAAGTACATAAGTATAGAGTGTGTCGGAAAATGACGATAACATTTAGGCAGTTGATATAAAATTTAATATTTTAAGAATTTAAAAGTGAGAAAAGATTAACAGGGAATTGGGGAATACATACAGCTTCATATTAAGAAATTATTTATGATGTTTTGTTGTATAAAAGACAACTTTTTATTATTTATTAACTTAATGAAATAATTAACAGCAAGAACTTAATTTATCCCACTGACCATTTGTCTGGGACACAACCAAATTATTAGCTTAATGCCTTAAACTTAAATATTGCAACGAATGTTATTAAATTTCTGTTATTTTTCATTTCAATAATGAAAACAATATAGTGAAAACAAGTTATAACAATTATGGGGGCGTCATGATATTAATGTTATAATATAATTTTATGCCTGTCAAGGAATGGTGTTGAAAAATTATTTCGTTATCGATTTATATATGTGGTGACCTATTTCGAATATGTATTGTTATGTACTCAAATATATAGCATAATATTCAACGAACCACAATCAATAAAGAGCGTTAGAGGACTTGGATAACTATGGAGTTTAATGACAACTAATGTCCAACCTGAAAACCATCCAAAGTAAACGAGAAAAGTAATACTTTTTAAAAGAACTTTAATTTTTTTATTTATACTTTATTATTTTTATGTATACTTTATAATTTAGCTTACAATCTAATATTAGCCCTTTCCGTTTCCTTTTGTAATTTAAATTGTATTAATATTGCCACATAAGTAGATATCGACAATATCATCTGAAATTAATAACAACATTATAAACCTTCCGTAAAACTTTTTTACTCTATTACCAAACCAAAATATTTCAAATTTATATTGAAATAACCCGAACAGGAAAACAGCATTTTCTGTTGCTTTAATTGTAAAGAATATTCGCGAATGCGAAAATTTAAAGCTACATCGTCGATCGTTTTGATATTGTGCAATATCGAGCCAAATTGGTTATACTAAAAAATTAAATTCAAAGTGTTAATATGACGTTTTCGTTGAAGACCCTAACTGACCTTGTCTATGCATAGCTGTGTCATCCAACAGGGCAGTAGCATAGTAACAAATGTTAAGATTATATAGTACAAACGATCTGAAATTATTTTGGCATAATTAGTGTTATTGTTGAATAAATTTTTAAGGACAATATGAGTCTGGTATTTGTCTTCAAATATATAGTCAGTTTCTGTTTGATCTGTAATCCAATCCACAAAATAATGACGCATATAAAGGTCTCGTGGCTTCTAGTCTACTGCAGCAGGATCTTATAAGTAGTTCAAGTTCTTTGCATAAAATTTTCTACAATAAGATCGGATCGTGTCCTAATTCCAACGACCAACGACGATTCGGTAAATTTAAATTAACACTTTCCTTTACAACGGTGATATTTCCTTGAGTTTTCTTACTGATCTGTTTGATCTGTAATCCAATCCACAAAATAATGACGCATATAAAGGTCTCGTGGCTTTTAGTCGACTGCAGTAGGATCTTAAAGTAGTTCAAGTTCTTTGCATAAAATTTTCCACAATGAGATCGGATCGTGTCCTAATTCCAACGACCAACGACGATTCGGTAAATTTAAATTATCACTTTCCTTTACAACGGTGATATTTCCTTGAGTTTTCTTACTGATCTGGAATACATATGAAGGTCTCGTGGCTTTTAATCTACTGCAGCAGGATCTTATAAGTAGTTCAAGTTCTTTGCATAAAGTTTTCCACATAAAGATCGGATCGTGTCCTAATACCAGCAAACAACGACGATACGATAAATTTGGATTAATATTTTCCTTTACAATGGCGATATTTCCTTGAGTTTTTTGGTTAAACAACGTTTGTTAGACTTAGGTACTGTTCTGCTCACGATGTGCTAATTCTAGCGACCGAAAACTAATCGATAAATTTGGATTAACATTTACCTTTACAACGGCGATATTTCCTGGCGTTTTTTTGGTTAAACAACATTAATTAGATTTGCGTACTGTGCTGCCCCTGTTGTATATTATCTTCATAAATCTTCCTCCATCTTATTGCTACTACAATCTCGGGGAAAAGTAGTGCCACCAGTACCTTTAGTTTGCTGGGACTATAAACTGGTTAAAATCAAATATATATTCTGCCTTCCCTCGCAGTGATTTCACATGGGGTCGAATCAGAGAACGACCCCGGGAACTGGTAACACAGAGTTTCAAATTTTGTTTTCATTTAATGGAGAGATTCCCTTTGGGGGAACGTAGTGGCTGTGTTAGTTAAAAGTCTTATGTATGGTAAAGTCTAAATTTCCGGATAATTTCGATGATGTTGCCGATACAACAGATAACCTGTAGTACAGTGGCTGTGGAACTAAGTGTATGTAGCCAGACCTTACCCTTTGGGGGAACGTAGCGGCTGTGTTAGTTAAAAGTCTTATACATGGTAAAGTCTATAATTCTGGATAAGTTCGGTGATGTTGCCAAGACAACAGATAACCTGCAGTACATTTGCTATGGGACTAAGCGTTAGAAATAAGTGTGTGTCAGTTGTAAGTAGCCAGACCTTACCAATCCGTATACCTAGAGTGAGATTGTTGGATAAATGGGATTGATACAAATTATTCTATACAAGTGATAACATGGAGTTTATTTTCTTTGTCTGGGTATGTTTAAGGATTTACTTTATTTAAAGCAGATTTACCGCAGTGTATTGTTTGTTAGTTAGAACAAGCGCTCGGCTTATTTTACATCTCTAGGTTCTGTTGACGACTCAACAGATGCCATCCCTATACATGGTAGTAAAAGATGCCAAACACAAATGGTTTCCTAATAAGACTCTCCTTAACTGCAGGAGAACTTCTTAATACTTGAACTCGCTGGTACAATAATGATCGGCTTTAAGTCTGAGGGTCATAGCTACTGAATGGTTTGCTGATGAACTTGAACGATTAGCACCTTCTATAGGAGTTTCCAACAATGTCCAATTCAGAGACAAAGGGTGTTTTTCCCCACCAACTTTATGGAAAGGTTGACCGTGTCAGAATTGAGCATAATCTGATACTAGATAAAATGTATCCCAAATGTGGCGTTAGCTCCGTTACTTAGGAAAATGTCTACCATCATAAGTCTGCGCTACGTCATACCACCAAGTCTTCTTCGTTTTTGTGTGTTCCTGTCAACATTCTTCCTTTTGAAGATTATTTAGATGTTGTTGTATTCGGAATGTATTAAGTATTCGGAGTCAAATAACTACAAGCCAAAGTTGGCGGAAGACTGAAGCAATGTCAACGGGTCTATACAAGTTCCGCACCGCTAGAGTCATTGTTTCAAAAAGCCTCTATTGGTATAAGATCTGAATGATATTGGTGATAAATATTGCGATAGCATATATATAACCTTGAACATTGTAGATTATAGGATATCCTGGAAGAGTATGATCTTTTCTGGATCTAAGTGATAATAACGGTTAATACTGTAATAGTACGTAAATAACCTTAAACATTGTGGATTGCAGGATATCCTGGTAGAGTATGGTTTAGCGGATCGTTTTGAAAGCTTTCGATAAATTCAAGATCATTAGAAGTGTCCTTTTATAAGGGCAATGACACTGCTGACAGAAGAGTTTCTTTAAGTCACGAAATTGTCTCGTTTTAGAATCCGGCTGTCACTAGTAACAAAAATTTCGGTAAATATATATCTCTCACAAATTATACTTACACATTCCACAATCCAGATCATTCTTTAAATAGTCAAACGAACCTACATATGTCCAATTAATAGTATGAGTAATGGCGATACCATTATAAAGATACAAAATCAACATTGGTACAGCAAAATATTCTTCTATATCCGTTATTAAAAACCAAACACGATTCATAAGAAATTGATTTGCCATTAATTTTCCATGAAAAACTGCAGCCATAAATGGTTTTTCCTGGCACTTGGCAATATCGCATTTCAAACGTTTTAGGGAACTTTGTAGGCACGTTAGAAATTCATTGATTATCTGTACGATTATACAATATTCCACCGCCTTGAATTGTATTGCTAAAGTGCAAGCTAAAGTTAAGATTTTATCTCTGACATTCATAAACGAAGCCACTAAATGATAGTTCATATAGCTAATTAAAATGCCAAATACTAGGGAGTATAAGCCAAAAAGTAGACTTATATAACGGCGAAATCCCTCACATCTATGATGAAAATTAACAAGAGTCTCATCCTGTAGCCATTGGTATTCTTGAAAGTATAGCAATATATCACGTTCCAATTGAGCTATTCTTTTCAATATCATTTTAAAACACTTATGCTTCAGTATGGCTACCGATTGGCAAATCACCTGCACAAAGGCCACTACAATATTAACACTAATGCTCAGAACACTGGTAATACTATCTAAGTCATTTTTAAAAACCACAAAATCCACTACCAAATTATTGACATACACTATCCATATTACCAAGGCCATTAGAAATGCTGTATATAGGACAAAACAACACCAGATAAATTTTATACATTTTTTGCCATAGCCTTTGGGATAGCAATTCAACAGTGGTGGTAAATTTATACCAATCAAACAGAATATCCATTGAAAGATATATGTCGCCTGAAGTAATTGCGATTTTTCTAATATATCCTTTTCAAAGTTGTTTTCCATTTTAATGATGTTGCAGGACTAAACAAAAATTATAGTTGTGGGTAATATTTTATTTTATTTTTTTATTTTGATTAACGGCTGGGCATTAAAAAGACATATTTAAAAAATGTCTTGCTTCGTCTTTAGATAAGAATTGTTGACAAATGGGAAATTTTAGTAAATTATTTGTTTCTTTTTGATTTGAAAAGATAAACATAAAAATTTCTTTAAATATTAGATATTTCAGTATTAAATATATCTGAACAAATCTCTTCATTTGAAACCAGGAAACAAAAAATATCCTTTGTACAGAATTCCTATTAAAAGGAATGACATACTCCTTAGTTCCATTAAAAATAACAGAAATTTATTTTTAGAAACTAAATTTTAAAAAGGATATAAATAAAAATATAAACTTTGACTTTACAAAAGGCCACTGACATTCAATTTTCGGCAAATCAACATCACCGAATGACAACAAAAAAAAAAGAATCCTTTAACAAGGACAATGTCTTTTGACACAGCCAACTCTATTTTTCTGCCAAGAAATATTGATTTTTTCCATGCTCAGCTACGTGAAAACGTAATTTGACAAAAGAACATAAAAACATATATATCTCACACAATCAACAATATAATAACCGTTATTCTCTACTAAGGACCATGTAGTGGATACAGTGAAAGAAAAAGTAGCAAAGATTTCATTCAAATAAGAATGCTATTAAAGATATAACAGTCTGTGAACTATACAAAATAGATTATACTTTGAGCTACGGTCTATCGAATACTGTATAGTCTAAACTACAGTGTGGACCTCAGTAAATAGATAGGACTATAGTCTATAGTTTTCACTCTATTCTACATTCTGGAGTTTATTGAATGAACTATAGTTTTTTAGTTTTCGTTATAGTCTACATTCTGGACTTAAGTGCATAGTCTGGACTATAGTCTAAAGTCTAAACTATAGTCTGGACTATTGGCTACAGTGTGCACTATAGTCTATAGCATTCACTGTAGTCTATAATCTGGCCTATAGTATATAGTCTGGGATACAGTATACAGTCTGGATTATAGTCTTTAATCTGAACTATAGTCTACATTCTCGACTATAATTTATAGTCTGGATTATAGTCTAAAGTCTGGACTATAGTCTACAAAATAGTCTACAATATGGACTATATTCTAGACTATTGGCCTTCCACTAAGTCTATAATCTGGCCTATAGTATATAGTCTATAACCTGGACTAAAGTATACAATCTGAACTATAATTTATAGTCTGGATTATAGCTTTTTGTTTGGACTATAGTTTATAGTCTTGACAATAGTTTACTATCTGATCTATAGTATACAGTCTGGACTTTGATATTAGTCAGGATTATAATCTGTACTGTTAGTTTGAAGTCAGGATTTTAGTCTCCAGTGTGGATTTTAGTTAATAGCCTCTACTTTAGTCTATAGTCTGGACAATATGTATGTTCTTTGTATGTTCTTTGGTCTATAGTTTGGACAATAGACTATAGTCTGGACCGTAATATATAGTCTGGAGTGTAGTCGACAATCTGTTCTGTAACCTGTAGCCTATATATCTATTTATATATATATCTATCTATCTATCTATCTATCTATCTATCTATCTATCTATCTATCTATCTATTTATTTATTTATTTATTTATTTATTTATTTATTTATTTATTTATTTATTTATCTATCTATCTATCTATCTATCTATCTATCTATCTATCTATCTATCTATCTATCTATCTATCTATCTATCTATCTATCTATCTATATATCTATCTATCTATCTATCTATCTATCTATCTATCTATCTATCTATCTATCTATCTATCTATCTATCTATCTATCTATCTATCTATATATATATCTATCTATCTACCTATCTATCTATCTATCTATCTATCTATCTATCTATCTATCTAACTATCTATTTATTTATCTATCTATCTATCTATCTATCTATCTATCTATCTATCCATCTATCTATCTATCTATCTATCTATCTATCTATCTATCTATCTATCTATCTATCTATCTATCTATCTATCTATCTACCTATCTATCTATCTATCTATCTATCTATCTATCTATCTATCTATCTATCTATCTATCTATCTATATATTTATCTATCTATCTATCTATCTATCTATCTATTTATCTATCTATCTATCTATCTATCTATCTATCTATCTATCTATCTATCTATCTATCTATCTATCTATCTATCTATTTATCTATCTATTTATCTATCTATCTATCTATCTATCTATCTATTTATCTATCTATCTATCTATCTATCTATCTATCTATCTATCTATCTATCTATCTATCTATCTATCTACCTATCTATCTATCTATCTATCTATCTATCTATCTATCTATCTATATATCTATCTATCTATATATTTATCTATCTATCCTATCTATCTATCTATCTATCTATCTATCTATCTACCTATCTATCTATCTATCTATCTATCTATCTATCTATCTATCTATCTATCTATCTATCTATCTATCTATCTAGTCTGAACAATAGTCTCGGGTCTAAAATATATTGTCTGGACTATAGTACATAGTACGAACTTTAGTCTTTAAGTCTGGATTATAGCCTATAGTCAGGATTAAAGGTATGCTCTGTAGTCTATAGTATACACTCCTGCCTATAGTCTGGACTAATATCCATAGCCTGCACTCTAGTCTGAACAATAGTCTACAGTCTGAACTATAATTTAAAGACTGGATTATAGTCTATAGTCTTAACTATAGGCCATAGTCTGAACTGTAGTCTACAAAGTCTGTCCTTAAGCAAATTAAACGTTCTTTTTCTTCAGTGTATAATAATCTGTGTGTATTTCCTGTGTTATACTTTCGGAAAGCAACATTGTTTAAACATAAATGGCGCCGGCCGGTATTCTATACTATTTTTATTTTTCACAATTTTTTCTTGTAAATATGTATTATTTTTGTTGTTTTTTTCTAACAAAATTGTACTATACAATTTTTTACAACTTGTGCTATGAACTTTCAAAACGTTAATATCTCGAATGCAAGGGGGATGGAGGGTGGTTAGAATTTAAACGTGTTCGAGAAAAATTATGTAAATAAACAATGTTTTTAAGTAATAACGAGCTCTAAAGAGACTATGAGAGAGGAAGCATAAATTACATAAAGAGAGAAGGAGACTTAAAGTGTATACATAAGAGAGATGGACGGAAAAATATGCATTATGAGAGAGAGAGGGAGAGCGAAAAAATATGAAGTTAAAATTCTAAAGGATTTCAACAGGATATAGAATGTGTGTATGGAAAGGAAAAATACATTAAATTTAAAAAGGAAAAACAAGAAAATTTCTATTGTGTGTATGTATAACGAATGGTTGGGTTAAATTTGAAAAGCACTCTACGTTTAAAGAGTTGAGTGGTATTAAGATTATTGAAGGATTTTTTTTATAAATTCTTGACATTTCCGTTATTGAATCAAAGTAAGAAGTTCAGTTTGATGTGCCGGTTATGTCTTTGAACATTAAGAGGATTTTTCATCAACAGAAAAATTTATGAAAAAGTCATAAACTTATAGGTTATAGTTTACTCGTACGAACTCAGAAATAGTTTTGGAGATAAATTAGAAATATTTATCTAAATTACATGATTCTGAAGTGGTTTAATCGGATTTTTTGTTCTGCTTAAGCCATATTACCAAAAGAACTCAAAATCCTCTCTAATAAAGTCTTTCAAATATATCCAACTGATTTCTTTACTAGTCCATACGGATTTACCATCACCTCTCTTTTAAATGAAATTCTTTAACATTTTCTTCCAATATTTGTTTCAACGAGATTATAAATCTTCTCTCAGCCTTAAGAAATGATCATTTACCACTCAGATTTCAGATTAGATTGTCTATCAATTACGCCATTATCCAGGCAGAAATTTCTCCCGAATAAGACATCTCTCGCAAATTTCTTTCATGATACAAACAGTCTAGCAATCCCACTATCACAAAACGATCTTACGATCTAATCGAAACACATGTAATATACAAATTAGGTTATGCGTACAGTCGATCACCATTTTTAGGAGAATATTCTTCAATGTATGGGTACGTACGTACGATCGTTTAGTATATCTGTTATAACTTGTCGAAAATTGAAATACATTGATCTCAAATCGAAGAGCATAATTAAGCGGAAAATTAAAGAAACTTTAATTAATTATACAGTAATATGATCGTAATATACAGTGATAAAATCCATTTAATGATAGAGCAACTGCACCCTAACAAATCATATTTATATCATAGAAGACAATAAGAGAGAATTTAAAAATATGGCAAGTCCTCCCTTAACGGTAAGTAAGACTACAAAGATTCAAAGGAGTAACTCCATAGAAAAGCTTCCTCATTACGCACACTAATATATCAAACAGAGCAGGGGAAAAAACTATTAGGTCTCCACAAAGTTTCCACATCTAAGCTCTCATGCTTGAAGTGATACAAACTCAGCCAAAGCACTAGGTTAGCCCACTGTGAAACCCTTATACTCGCCATGCCCTTCCTTGACTATTTGTTTCCTGAGGTCTATGGGAAAACCAGCCGGTAGTTCTAATAAAACCGATTATGATTACTAGTGACACCATTCCCACGACAATTGAATCTTCGCTCCGAAACGGCCCGAGTAATACTCGACCAAAGATTGTCAACCCAGCGAGAGCTGTATCAACCGAACGTTTTTTCCCCAGGAAGAAACTATCGGAAACATTCGAACTGTTACAACAATAACACCAATGACGCATCTCTAAGATAGTCTAGATCATAGAAACGAGCTCTAACAAAAGTAGTCTGTGCTTTTTTAAGGCTGGGTAGACACATAGAAATTGTTGTACCGATTCCACATCTTCTTCCTCCGAACAGCTTCTACAGTAGCTATAACGTGTGGAACATATGGTTAGAAACTTTATCGAGTTCTTACTAAGAGACAAGAGAGTCTTTGTCCTACCGTTGTCATAGTGCGCTAGAACAGTCTCGATACCCTACTAGTGGTGATATTTGACCACCTGAGTTTGATAGCATCAATAGGGGAGTGTGAATATATCTTTGCGTCTAAGGACAACACTTTGGTTGCGTATTCATCAGATATTTCATTTCCCCAGATACCTCACAAAGTTTCCACATCTAAGCTCTCATGCTTGAAGTGATGCAAACTCAGCCAAAGCACTAGGTTAGCCATGTGACCCACTGTGAAACCCTTAGACTCGCCATGCCCTTCGTTGACTACTTGTTTCCTGAGGTCTATGGGAAAATCTGCCGGTAGTTCTAATAAAACCGATCATTTTTACTAGTGACACCGTTCCCACGACAATTGGATCTTCTCTCCGGAACGACCCGAGCAATACTTGACCAAAGATTGTCAATCCAGCAACGGCTGTATCAACCGAAAGTTTTTTTCCCAGGAAGAAACTATCGGAAACAGTCGAACTATTACAACAATAACACCAATGACGCATCTCTAAGATTGTCTAGATCGTAGAAACAAGCTCTACCAAAAGTAGTCTGTGCTTTTTTAAGGCTGGGTAGACACATAGAAATTGTTGTACCGATTCCACATCTTCTTTCTCCGAACAGCTTCTACAGTAGCTATAACGTGTGGAACATATAGTCTAATATTCCAATCATACAGTAGAAACTTTATCGAGTTCTTACTAAGAGACAAGAGAGTTTTTGTCCTACCGTTGTCATAGTGTGCTAGAAGAGTCTCGATACCCTACTAGTGGTGATATTTGACCACCTGAATTCGACTCGATCATGTATAATGTGATAGGATCAATAGGGGAGTGTGAATATATCTTTGCGTAAGGGTTAGGTCTAAGGACAACACTTTGGTTGCGTTTTCATCACCAGATACCTCCTATTGTCTTAATACTAATATCAATGATATTGATATTGTATCAGTTGTACCAATGATTAAATATAATTTAGATGATATTTCGACTTAATAACATTGGACTTAAGAGCTTTGATTAAAGCAGGGCTGTCCAAGTATATATGTACTTAAAGTCGAATTCGAGATTTAGGTTCTCATATTCTTCTAGCGGCTGTATCGATGACATATATCTTTGTCTGAAGAACCGTGCAGGTGTCAGGTAATTGAAGAGACAATAGAAGATTCAGTTTTACGGAGACGATTCCCGATTTCGCGCTTCCTTTTTGTCTTTGAACCATTAGTATAGATTGAGATCAAGTCGTCCCTTTGGACAATCTCATATTATTCTAGATGCTGTATCGATGGCATATATCTCTGCCTGAAGAAGCGTTCAGGTGTCAGGTAGTTGAAGAGACAGTAGAAGATTCCCGATTTCGGGCTTCCTTTTTGTCTTTGAACCATTAGTATAGATTGAGATTAAGTCGTCCCTTAGGACAATCAACCCTTGTCTTTATCCCTGTCTAGTCAAAGCACTAAATCATTTCTAAAAAAAAGTCTGATAGTAGGGTATTTGCAATAAAAGGAAATGCGCTTAATTTGATTCATGTTAAATATATATACAAAAATAGAGCTCTATTTATTTGCATAAATACATACACATCGCCATATGTAATACATACATATGAATATAAAGTAAAATAACCCAACACCAGTTTGACCATTTTAAAACAAATTTTATTATAAAAGTTATTAAAAATATAAATTTGCCCACATTTTGATCATTCATAGAGACTTTGGACAAAGAATTTTATTGACTCTCAATCACAATCAATCGTCAAATAGTTTATTAATTTAAGAACACATTATTTTTTTGATCCGCCATAATATGTATGTTTTAAATATATATAACTTTTGCATATTTCTAATAATTTTTTATAGATTTTATCAAAGTTCTAAATGACCGCGAATGACATCATTGCTATATTTGAATTTTTCATTAAAATATAATTCCACAAGTGCCTCAAAACCACATGTTTCTTTAAGTTTATTAGGAAAAAAATACATAAATATTTCAAATATTGACGGTCTGTACCTATAGCATCAATGAAATCTGCTTCAATTGTGGTAATTGTGGTTAAAAATATATATTTCTTTCCAATCAACTTATGCATTATTGATAATCAGCATGTATCGGGTAGTGGTCCGCTTGTGTTTGTAATGTTTGCCACTCAGTTGTCGATCGTCTTCGAAACTACAGCAAAAGGAATACAAAAGTCCTTATACACTACTGTTTCGACAAGAGATGATACCTAAATTGCAGATTTTCCCTAATGTCGACATCTTGGAACCTAAAGAATGTCGTCTAAGTTGTGAGAGTAAGTGAATGCAAATTAAAACATATTACAAACGTATCACGTTAAAAGGTGAAAGCTTTGAGAGGCACAAGACTATCTTTGGAGTTGTAAATACTCGATGTTGGTAATTTTATTTGCCCCATGTCGTCATTTTGGAACCCATCCGATCGACAGAATGTCGTCTATGCTGTTAGCACGTTTAAAATTTAAGGCATTGATAGATTCAAGATTATCTTTGGAGAAGTAAATTGTCGATGTCTTAAAAGTTTTGTTATCAGATGATCTTCGTTGCTGTGCAGGCATTAGGTAATCTAATATAGACTAAGGTCATCGGAGAAATTTTTGAAAAATCAAGCTAGAGGTCCACACTACGATTTTCATTTTTGTTGTCTTCTTAGCATTGTACGTTATTTAATCCTAGTTTTTTGGCAGACACCTAAAGTTTCGACTAGGGATTCTTAAATTACAGATTTTCCCTAATGTCGTCATCTCGAAATCCAAAAAAGTTTGACAGAAAGTCGTCTATGTTGGGAAAGAAAGTGAATGCAAAAAGCTTTGAGAGGTACAAGACTATAATTGGTAATGTCTTTTTCCCAACGATCATGACCATCCTGAAAACCAAATTAGTTCGACAGAATGACATTTAAGTTATAAGAGGGAGTGAATGCTCTTAGAACCTACCGGAGGCCACAACTTATCATGTCCCCAATGTCATCATTCTGGAACCCAAACAGTTCGTCTATGTTGTGAAAGAGAGTGAATGCAATTGAAAAAACATTACAACCTTATCACGTATAAAAGTAAAAGCTTTGAAAGTTGCAAGTCTATCCTCGGAGATGTAAATAGTCGATATCTAAAAATTTTGTTATCAGATGATTTTCGAAGTTGTGCAAGTATTAGATAATGCTGTGCAGGCATTAGGTAATCTAATATAGAATAAGGTCATCGGAGAAAATTTTGAAAAATCAAGATAGAGGTTCACACTACGATTTTCATTTTTGTTGTCTTCTAAGTATTGTAAGTTATTTAGTCCTACTTTTTTGGCAGACACTAAAGTTTCGACTAGGGATTCTTAAATTGAAGATTTTCCCTAATGTCGTCATCTCGGAATCCAAAAAAGTTTGACAGAATGTCGTCTAAGTTGAGAAAGAAAGTGAATGCAAAAAGACTATAATTGGTAATGTCTTTTTCCCAACGATCATGACCATCCTGAAATCCAAATTAGTTCGACAGAATGACATTTAAGTTCTAAGAGGGAGTGAATGCTATGAAGATCTCTTTACGAACTTATCTCGTTTAGTTAATAATAGATTTTGGTAATTTCATTTCCCCAATGTCATAATTCTGGAACCCATAACAGTTCGTCTAGGTTGTGAAAGAGAGTGAATGCAATTGAGAAAACATTACAACCTTATCACGTATAAAAGTGAAAGCTTTGAAAGTTGCAAGTCTATCTTCGGAGATGTAAATAGTCGATATCTAAAAATTTTGTTATCATATGATGTTGGAAGTTGTGCAAATATTAGATAATCTAATATAGACTAAGGTCATCGTAGAAAGTTTTGAAACAGTATGAAAATTTTGAAGCATATGACGCGTTATCGATTCAATGTAGAATGAGGATATGTGAGTGTTCAAGGTACAGCTTTTTCTTTACATCACTAGGGCGTATTTAAATCCATCATCTTGATCTCTTTGTGATATGTATATAGAGAAAGACTCAAAGTATTAAGTACTCTTGTTACACTGAATTTCCGCATGTCCACATGAAATAAATCTTTACAAATGAGCATAAATTGGCTACCTAGCCAGGTAAAACTGTATTCTGCTAGAGTCTAACAGTGACTCAGTATTTGCTGATGATTCGTCATCTAGAACAGTACTATTCCAGAATGTTTTGCGATTTCATTAAGAGATGCCCAGTATTTCAATACCAAGAACATAAGCCAAATTTTAGTCCGCTTTATAACTAATAATACAATCTAAAGAATCCTGAACTGAACCGGAAATTTGCAGCAAACTCTTTTTACAAAGTACTCAATATAGAGCCACCAGTACAGATTCTGTACAAGTCATCACAGAAGATCGTTTTATTGCAGAGTTGAGAGCAACTTCTTGAGCCTTTGGATCAGTATATAAGCAGTTGATCATGTCAAAAAAAACCTTATCTGACCTTTAGATCAGTATAAAGCAGTTCATCATGTCAAAAAAAGCTTTAGCTGGCGTATTACACAGTGCAGCCATGCAAGGGATCCTATAAAACTGCTAACGTTCGGTAGCATTCTACCATCAATACATTAATTTGAGTTTAACTCCGAAGAGTCATTAGATATTGTTAGAATTATTAACCCAGGATTTCCCTATTGATGTTTTACATGATGTCACACACTCACTCTTGATTATGTGTTCGAGATCCATGACATTTGGGCATTCAGAATAACACCCAATGTGTTGCACAATCAGACAACTAAGTTCCACTTCATGTGTCTTCTACTTCCTCGTAAAGAGTACATAACCTATTTTTTGGATTTACACTTAGTCCACTTTTAAGCGCAATTTCTATTCACTCTTTATTAATACTTATGGACTCCACCTTAATAATATAAATAAATTCTTTATACTTTTATTGTCACATGCTTTCCATGAATTTCATTAAAGGCAATTCCAACTGCGTATTAGTTAAGTTTTTTTTTTTTTTTTTTTGCAAAAATACTTCTTAAAAAAACCGTTTCTCAGAATTTTGTATGAAATTAAGTTAAAATTGCTTAATTAACTCCAACACTTTGCATACTTTAGGGCGAATTTATATAAAAATACAAATACAGTTTAACAAAGTTAAAATGAACTGTCTTTCTATTATTTTAAATTCTATAATGCAAAAGTAGTGCTGCCAGTTTGACAGTTTTTATAAAATGATATAACTAAAGATCTTTGTTTAAAACAAATGTTGGCAAAAAAAATGTTTAGAAAATTTCTAACAACCGTGTGAACATAAAATTTTTGTCTTGCAACGTTGTTACAAACAATAGTATTGCCAGATATCTTACAATTGTGTAAACACATTACGTTGCCATCATCTGACAATTTTATTATCAGATGTGTGAATTTAATGCAACTGTCAATAGAATAATTGTTAGATTACAAACAGTGCAAATCCGGGGAACAGAGGTGTTACCAACAACTCTAGTCGGCCGGTACTATAAATTGGTATTTACAGTCTACTGCCTGGCTTAGTCCTTGCGTAGATTGCCAGAGGTCAGACTAGAGCACCGCATAATCTGGTACTATCAGTTGCCCGCAGAACTATGTCCTGGTTGGTCAGTTGCTTGATGTTCCTTCGGGATCCACGTAGTGGCTGTGGTTTAAACCGAAATTCGCGGGGAGAGTAAGTGGCGGTTAAAAGACATGATGATAGTCAATATTTCGGGATAGGTTTGGTGCTGTTGCCGAGAACAACAGATACCCCGCAGTCGAGTGACACATTCACTACAGATAACGGTGGCGTCACTCCACCCGTCTATCTGTAATGAATGTGTCGTATGTTTTTCTCTTATAAATGTGTCGGAACATCTGAGAAGTTAAGCAACGGGGCAGCAATGGTCAGAGATTAGATAGCTCGAGTACTTGAGGAAGTGCTTGTACATGGACCAGTATATCAATGTACAAAAATTGCCACCTGAGTTTTTCATTGAAGGATTTAGGAGCGATAGTAGACCGTTGTCAGTCTACCCAGTGGATGAAAACGACAACCGTGAAATAAGGCCGTCAAAACAGGTGTTCACCTAAAGCACTCCGACATTTCTGTCTGGCAATGAAATTGTAAGGTAATCTTACAACCGTCTGAATGAACAATTAACGAGCTGCTAACAATTTTTCATTGTCAGTACATTGTCAGATTTTCCAACGTTGTTTTCTATTGACAACACGGTGCATTTAAAGAACATATGCAGCTAAAATAAGATCTGACAACTTTTGCCATAAAACAAACAGTTTAAACTGAAAATTTTTATTGGGAGATAAATTAAGTTTATGGCAATGAAATTGTAAGGTTTTCTTACAACTGTCTGAACACACAATTAACCTGTTGGTAACAAATTTTCATTGTCAGTACATTGTCAGATCTTCTTTTATTTACATAATACTTTCTTGTACATCAATTTATCATAAATGATGCATACTAAACATAATTTGAAGTAAGACCGGGGGTGTAATAAGTAAGTGATATTCTGCAATGAAGCTTATATGGGGTTCAATTGCCCCATGAAATTGCCCTTAATATATTAGTCCATAGAATAGTCGTATAAAAGTATTAGTCAATAGCTTATACTATATAGAATTGACCCTATGTATACTAGTCAATAATCCACTAGTCTAAAATTGCCAATAGGTTGTCCATAGTCTTTTAAATGTCTAAAGTCTATATGTGATCGACTAGTTAATTGACTACTTAGATCCAATCTTTAGGTTAAGGATTATGGATTAATTTAAAATTAATAGTCGAAAGCTGTTTTGTTTGCTAGTTAAAGCGTCCAATGGAAATGGTTTCAACTTGGGCAAGATCTGCAAAAGTTTAAGTTGGCAGCTGATTATTAAAATAAACATTAAAATGTTTAATTTATCGATTAGTATAAATTATGGAGACTTCAATATATTTGTTTGTTTTAAATTTGAGTTTTCGTATTACATTTACAATTGTCTTCTTCTTTTTATAAAACATGCATTGCTTTGATAATCCAATCTTTAGGTGAAGGATTATGGATTAATTTAAAATTAATCGTCGAAAGTTGTTTTGTTTGCTAGTTAAAGCGCCCAATGGAAATGGTTTCAACTTGGGCAAGATCTGCAAAAGTGTAAGTTGGCAGCTGATTATTAAAATAAACATTAAAATGTTTAATTTATCTATTAGTATAAATTATGGAGACTTCAATATATTTGTTTGTTTTAAATTTGAGTTTTCGTATTACATTTACAATTGTCTTCTTTTTATAAAACATGCATTGATATTGATTTATATGGCAACACTGCGATGTTTAATCTTATACTCAAAAACACCGAAGAGGGTTTAAAATATTAACATCACAATTTTTTTTAAATACTTTTAAGATTATGTAAAATATTGAAAATTTTCGACTTACCTGATACAATTAAGGCCTGATTTGGTCCAGTTGTATGAATATTTCCCATGTTTGTGCTGTTTCAATTAATTTGATTGATGATAAATAAATCCTTGGATATGGTGGGTGGGGGTGTTTTTCAGATATTTTTAATATATTATTGATAGAATTTGTATATTAATTTGTATAAATTATTTGAACACTATTTTAGCTCGCTGCTATAACGATAACACTTTTAACGTTTACACTATTTTTTTTTTTTTTTTTGACAAACTGAAAGAGAAATATATAATTTTTTAAAGAAATTATTAAAACAAATATTTTTACAAACAATTTTATAATACAAATTAAGGGGTATTTATTATTTGCACAGTTAGTTTAATTATTTTAACTTTTTTTATATTAATATTTTTGGATTTTAATTTATTTAGTTCAAAAATCTTAAATTAAATTAAAGGAAAACGTTTGTTATGATTTTGTTGTAATAAAACCGCTCTAAAACAGCCTAAGTAGAATAACAAAATGGCAACACTATAACATTTTACAATATTTACAGTAATACTTTTTTCAACTCCTTAAAATATGCTTTAAAATTTAATCATTCTTTACAAAACCCGAGAGCACTAATTTATAGTAGAAAAAAAGTAAACAACGCAAAATAACAAAAATAAATAAATGAGAGAGATTTATGTATAAGAATTAAAAAAAATATATATGCAAACAACAAATTCTATGGCATTAATTGCGGACTTTTTTAATAATTTTATTTTGGGCAGAGCACAACAAAAAGTGCAACAACAACAACCATATACCTACAATATAAATAAATACACATAAAATAAGAACAAGAACAACCAAAAATTAAGTCATAATAAATAAATATTTAAAAAAAATTGTTTCTAATTTTTCTCCTACAATTACTAAGTGCAATACATATGATTGTATGTATTTATGTACATATGTATGTACTTAAAAGTAAATTAAAATTCTTATTAGATTATACTTTTGTTTTGCTTTATTTTGATGTTGTTTTTTTTTGTTTGTTTTTTTTTATTTTCTTAAATCACTCATTTGTTTGTTTATTTACATTATTTTACTTGTAATTTCCTTTAATTTTTTCCAATAATCATTTTTTGCATTAATTTTTTTCTGCTCTCTTTTAATTTAATTCATTTTTTTGTTATATACATACACACTAATTTGTTTTATACAAATATAAAACAACAACTACACAAGCACGCTGCCGTTTTTTATACGCGTTTTGTACTCCGGCTCCACACACTTTTTTCCTTTTTGTTCAAACACTAAAAACAACCAACAACCTTACGGGACGAACGCAAAAATCATTCTAACCAAAACATCCACTAAAATTAAATGTTTAGGAGAAGTCTTAATATATTTTTTCAGCCGGTGGTGGTGTTGTTATTGTTTCATATTCTTTTTATGACGTCACCGTTAGTAAACCACTAACGGAGTTTTTAAATTAAAAAAGTGGATGCAGGGAAAAGAGAGAGAGAGTGAGATAATAAGAGAACGAGCAGAGTGGCCAATTTAGTGCTTTTAGGCATGATTTTAGCACATTTTAAAATTGCAATGAAAGTAAGTTTGATTTGAACGATGCTATTCTTAAAATAGTCGACTTTTTCAACATTTCATAATTGTTAATGAAAATTCTGCAAAATTTAACACAAATTTTAAGATTTCTAATGGCCAATCTTTAGGTAAACGATTAGCGATTAAGTTAAAAGTTGCTTTTGTTTTTGTACTAAGTTAATTTGCTAGTTTAAGCGCCCAATGGAAGTTGTTTAAACTTATGAAAGAAATGCAAAAGTGTCAAAACAATTTTTATATAAAATAAACCTTAAGAACTTTTATTTATTGTTTAGTGAAAATTTTGGATTTTGGATAAAGTAATTATTGTACTTTAAATCTCGATACTGCAACATTGTTAATGGTAAATCAGGTTTCAAGGAAAAATTTTTCTTACTCCATTTCAGATCAAGTTCAAAAGTTAGGAAATAAGGTACCATTTTCAATTGTTTCTTCCCCAGCAAAAATTGTATTACTTTCACAACTAGTTCTAAAAAGCATGATTATAGCCATGATCAGTTAGCTAGTTAGTTAGTTAACCCTTTAGTCCACAAAACTAAACCGCTGGACTTTTTTTTATCAATATGACACTTTATTTTGATATTATCCTTTCTAGCATGCAGTGACATCAAATTCTAAAAAATAAAGTAGTTTTCTTTAGAAGTAACTTATGACTTTAGCTGTGAACTCAAAATGACGTCTGTCGTTGTCAAAATGACGTTCTAAATACAGAAAATTTAAAAACATACAATAACGTGAAAAAACAGGATGGCCCATTGTGATTTCAAATTTACAAAAGATATGGGAAATAACTTCTGTTTGAATAGATTTCGATCGAAATCCTCAAATTACTTAATGAATGGACTATAAAATATCAAGAAAATCTGTACGATGAAGGCATTATAGGATCAAATTTGGCTTCAGCTTATCTTAATCTATTAGAGAAATGTACTTTTTATACCCTACACCACTTTAGTGGGGAGAGTATATTGGGTTTGTGCTGATATTTGCAACGCACAATATCCTATATCCACCTATACCAATCGGCACAAAATCATTTTCTGAGTCGATTCGACGAAGCCTACTGAAAATGATTAACATCGGTCCATTATTTCACCTAGCCTTCATACAACTGAACCGCCGAATAAAGCTTGTGAACCTTGTAATCAAACTATAGGTCGAAATTTTGAAGATAATTCAATTAAATTTGGCACATGATATTTTATGGTACCGTAGACGAAGCCTAATGAAAATAGTGAACATAGGTCCATTATTTCACCTGGGCCCCATACAACTGAACCCACCAAATAGGGCTTTTATGTTCATAATTGTGTTTAATATACTCGTATGTACAAAAAGCTGCAAAACCAAGTTCTATACTAGTCTTGATGACCCTCATAAACTTTATAGGGCTCTTTTTGACCCTAGCCCCTATAAAAAGCCCCCAAAAAGGTTTTATTAAATAATAAATGGTTTGAGTACAATTCAACTAAAATGCTGTATTAAGAAAACTAAATCACATTTTATTCGTATACAGGTGTATTTAATACCCTATATGGTCGGCCTCGCCCGACTATAACTTCTTACTTGTTTAATATATTTTCAATTTCAAAGATAACGTTTTCTTTAAACGTCACTGGACTTCAAAAATCAACCCTGTGCTCAAACATAAAAATACAACTTTTCACTTTAGTGCCTTTTAAAAACATAACTGTACTGTGCTATAATTTTCGCATGCTATAATAGTACTTAATTTTGCAACCGTGTAACCAAGCGTTGATGGTCACGATAATTTCTTTTGTTTTTTTCTAATGTTACATTAAGAAAATTTTTGTTAATTTTATCAGAAAAACACGTAAAAATGCAAATTTATAAACAAACTATATATAAACAATATAAATAGATAACATTATAACGTAATAATCCAGCAACAACAAGGAAAACTAAACGGTGAGTGAATTTTCTGCTTAAGTTTTGCTTTGAAGGCAAGCAGCGACGTCGACTTGTGTGTATTGAAATATAAGATGGAATGAAAATGGCTGGAGGTTTTTTTTATAATAAGAAATATACAAATGGAAAAGTTTCACCATAAAAGGCGGTAAATTTGAAGAAGCAATAAAAGTTTTCAAATAAAAAAAGACCTTTATTTGTGGGTTACAAATATGAAAGGGTTTAATTAGATTTTAATGTTTTATTTGTTGTTTTTCTTTTACAGCAGTGTCTCACACTCTTCCTGCCTGTCAGCCAACAACTTTTCATATTTTTTTGTATATTGTGCAAAAGAAAAACCTGTCATCGTAGTTATTTGTGTCATTTGTTGACAACACCTGCTTGGCAAAGCCCCCGTTTGACGTTACGATTCTTCTCCTTTCCTCCTCTTGTGCGTGTGTTTGTGTGGTAAGTGTGCTAAAACAGAATGACAGACTACAGCGATCTTGATCGCCAAATAGAGCAATTGAAACGTTGTGAGATTATAAAAGAAAATGAAGTCAAAGCTCTGTGCGCCAAGGCACGTGAAATACTAGTGGAGGAGGGTAATGTCCAGCGTGTAGACTCTCCCGTCACAGTGTGTGGTGATATTCATGGCCAGTTCTATGACCTTAAAGAACTTTTTAAAGTGGGTGGCGATGTGCCGGAAAAAAATTACCTGTTTATGGGTGATTTTGTGGATCGTGGCTATTACAGTGTTGAAACATTCTTACTACTGCTCGCTCTTAAAGTTCGCTATCCCGATCGCATAACACTGATACGCGGTAATCACGAATCTCGACAAATCACACAGGTCTATGGTTTTTACGATGAATGCCTGCGTAAGTATGGCTCCACAGCCGTTTGGCGCTATTGTACTGAAATCTTCGATTATCTATCGTTGTCGGCCATTATTGATGGTAAAATATTTTGTGTCCATGGCGGTTTATCGCCCTCCATACAGTATTTAGATCAAATTCGTACAATTGACCGTAAACAGGAAGTGCCACACGACGGTCCCATGTGTGATCTATTGTGGTCAGATCCAGAAGATCAAACTGGTTGGGGTGTTTCGCCTCGTGGCGCTGGTTATCTATTTGGTGCCGATGTAGTCATGCAATTTACCAGAACGAATGATATTGATATGATTTGTCGTGCCCATCAATTAGTTATGGAAGGCTTTAAATGGCATTTTGGTGAAGCAGTTTTAACGGTGTGGTCAGCTCCCAATTATTGTTATAGGTAAGTTTTATTTAGCTTCTTTTTATTTCTTTATTGTTTTCTATTATAATTTTGATTTAAAACAAATTAAAATTTCTTTGATTTCTTGTTATTTGTTTGTAGCAAGTAGAAATTTTTGAAAAATTATTTCACAATTTTGTAATAATTTTCAACAAATAAGTTCTATTTATGCATTTTCTTGAATTCGCCCATTTAAAGATGATGCAATAAGGTTTTTATATTGCTCTCTTATCTATTTGCATATATAAATGTTTGTATTTCACAATATGCAAGACCCTTTGCATATTTAGTTTGAGAAAAATTGTATCAATGGAAGAACAACTTGAATTTCATTCTATTCTTTTAATTCTATTCTATTAATAAAACAGACCTTAATGAATACCAATTTTCGAACACACAAAGAATGTGCTATATGACATAACAATGATTTAAACGCAGATCATCAATTGTCTCGCGGCGTACTCAAATTCCACTAATAAGAAGCTTCCGTAACAATTAAAATTGTGGCCATACCTTACAGGTACAATTCCAGGTCTAGTGTCAGTAGATCTAGCAGAGATCATTCTGTAGTCCTATAATCTATAAGATATTATTCTGTAGTTCTATAATCTATCAGAAATAATTCTGCAGTAATGACGTGTTTGTGGTTTATGTATAGTTTGCATGTTTGCAAGTTTGTACGTTACATCATTACCCTATACATAGTAGTGTCCAACTACCCAAGACATACATGTAAATTGTAAGCAGTTGTATACATTCATTCGAAGTATTTGGAAATAAAAATTCCACCATATGACATATCATTACTAAGATCCCAAAATGTATTAGTAGAATGTTCAGTTTCATTTGTGGTGTTACTTTATTAGCACCTCTAAAGTCTAGTAGGGCAGACCATTGTCTTCCTATCACTTAACATTAACTCGACTCCATCTATTCGAGTTAAGGGTATTGTTATCGTCTCGTAAAAAGTTCATAATGGGTTTTAACTCTTAAGAATTTAAGCAATTTTCATTAAAGAAGAATAACTAGTTCCAGATAATCTTAGAATAAGAATCTGCTATAAGCTAGCAGTAATTAAACTAGCAGTTATATTATGCTTTAGAGACAGTTATTGCACATAGTTCAACTTATGCTTTCATAAAACACATGAAAGGCAAAAGGAATTTTGGATACGAGTTTAAAAGGGTACAACACTCCTATCTTTTTCATGCCAATACCATCTTTAATAGCAGAGTGAAAGACTCCATGAACTTTATCTACTGTTGTTGCAGTTTATTTATGCGTCCAAGCTTCCATTGTTGCCTTAGAAGCTGCTACATTTGTACTATTAAGAGGTGTTTAAGTATCTTGATTGATGATCATTTGAAAACTTTGTTGTTTTTTAATTGATTTATGGACGGCACTGATGGTTGATGTTGTTGGAATAGATTGTTGTTGTTGTAACAAGGGAAAAAAACTTCCGGTTGATACAGTTGTTGCTTTGGCCGATTGAGAATCGGGTCGTTCCGGAGCGGAGATTCAATTGTCGTGGGAAAATTACAATAATATAGACTATACTAACCTATGCTGCCTTGGATTGGTTATTGTAGATCAGGCTACGATAAGACCTTCGTTGGACAAAATCTATCGTCTTATTTGTGTCTCCATAACAGGGGCCATGAGAAGTTGTCGCACACATGATGTTAGTGCTAATCTGCTCATCCCATCATTACATCATCATAAAGGATGAGGCGCACAAATCCGCACTTCGCCTATCAGAAATAAATAGTTTAAAAGCGGTTAACTTTGACTGATCCAAATATATATATGGATTCCTGACAGTAGTTCAACAGTACTGTCACTTTGAGGCGAAGTGACAAATTGACAAACATAACTTGGTGGCAAGAACATGCTGATGGTTCTAAACAGATGGCAATACTGCAGCGGTTATCTATGGCCCAAAATTCCAAGAGGTCATCCCTATTGGTAATTACCCCTTAATCTTCCAGGCAGAATTGTATGCAATTATCAATTGCATAAAAGAATGATAGATATTTGTGATGTCGGATAGTCAGGCGAACCTTAAGGCTTTACTTTCATATGAAATCATGTCGGGTATAGTGCTTGACATAACAAACTCACACTATGTTGGGTACTTAGTCATGAAGGGCATTCTGGCAAAGAAACAGCAGATTGTAAGGCAAACAAAGGCGTACGGAGACCATTTATTGGGACTGAACCATTCCTTGTTATACACAAAGAATACATTAGGGCAAAATGCGATTCGTATGTTAAATCTAAATTCTTCCGCCACTAAGAGTCAATATCAGGACTCTGAAAGGACTCTGCAAATTCCAAAAGTTAATGTCACTTAATAAGAGTGACCTAAGATTAATAATGGTACTTTATACCGGACACTGTGTTAGATAGCAGCAGCACATACTTGGTAACAATGCAGATTCTACGAAATGCATAATGAAACCTCAGAACATGTACTTTGCGACTGTCAGCCATTATGGCCTCTCAGAGTGAGTTTTCTAGAAGTCGCTTTTTACTGATTGTAATTCGTATGTTTTGGGTCATTCGCCACGAATGTACCTTTTGTTATCGCAAATGAAGACAGTCGTCACTTTAGTGTTCACTTTGTAAGCGGGAGCGGAGACGGTCGTCTCTTTACTGTCCTCAAGTAGAGATTAGACTCTTTAAAGCTATTTTCGTTTTATTGAACTTCCGAAAGTAGTTATTTTACCCATCTTTTGGAGATGGACTTTCTCGTAGGATAAGCTCATGTTAAAATGGTTGGTCACCAGGGTAGTCAGGTTAAGTGGCAGTTCTGGCAATTAGTGATCTACTAGTTACGTTAGGTTAGGTAGGCAGGCCATCCTAGCGATATCATCACTGGGGACACACTTGAGTACAGTATTCTGATGCCTTTGTGATACCTGAAAAGAAAGAAAACGGTTGGCTTATTAGTACACTTCGACCTAATCACTTTGGTTTCCTATACTGAACCAGTTTGTCGCAGGAATATAAGAATCTATCTTCCGGATATCAATCTCTGATAGATCCGCTAAGTCATGAAAGTCAGAAAATAGCTACATAGCAGGCCCATTCTGTGATCAGCTAGGACGGTGCAATGACAGAGGAAGTGAGTTATGCTCTCTTCTTCCTCTTCATCCTGCCAGCTCCTGCAGAAGTCGTTACTGGGTAAGTTCAGTCTTCTTGAATGGCGTCCGAAAGGCCAGTACCCAGTTACCACTGCATGTATCTTGCAAGCGAGAAAACTAACTTGGCGAGAGCAGTTGAATATGTAATGGGTATCATGAGGACCCAAACCACGGCACGGTCTATACGTGACTAGTAGGCATTGAGCCTGTTGCTCCATCCCGATCTTAGTTGTGCCAGAATTACTCTTGTTTTCCGCGGCAGGTTTTCTTCTGTGTCTGCTATGGGTGGTGGGCTACCTTCAATTACGACCGCGGAATTTATGGCGTCTCTATGAATGTCGTTCAAATACGAGGACTGCCGAATACGAGTACTGATCCAGTGGATACCGCACATGTCTGCATATGTGTTATTCGTATATACGAAGATTCTTCCTGACATGCCTCGGGGGAGTATCCAATTGTGTGATGTTAAAATTTGGATGACTTCTACGATGACGTCCCAGGAGGAACTGTTTAGTCAACAAGATATTGTGTTCCTTGACTGGAAGGATCTTCGTTTCCTCGTGCAGGTGATGTGGGCGGCATTATGGCCGCTTTGGATGTTTCTCCACTGTGTATCACTTAGCAAACAAGTTTTCTTTATCCATACTCCAAGTGCTGCCGGCTAGTGCTTTGAGAACATTGTTTCTACTTCGCAATTTGTGCGTGATTGCAGTGGCGTGAGCTGAGGAAGCAAAGAGGCTATCAAATGTGACCCCCAAAATCTTTGGGTTGTGCACGGTCGGTATTTGGACTCCATCGACCACGATGCCAAGGTTTAGGTTTACTTTCTTCGTCCAGGTGGTAAAAAGTGTTGTTGACGACTTCGCTGGTGATAATTGCATGTTACGCGCAGTGAAGAACTCATGTATTTCATGGAGATAACCATTCACCATAATTGTACAGTCGTCCGCATATGAAATCACTTCCACGCATTGTGGAGCTGCGGGGAGCTTAGAAAGGTAGAAGTTAAACATAAGTGGCGATAGTACTTCACCTTGATGACGTCTTGTTTAACTCTACGGGGTTTCGAGCGTCTGTTTCTAAACTCCACGACTGATGGCCACTGAGATAATTTACGATCCATCTATTCGTGTTGTTGTGCATTGTGGATTGCAGGATATCCTCGAAGAGTGTGGCGTGACTGACAGTGTCGAAGGCCTTCGACAGGTCAATAGCCACTAGGGCCGTCCTTTCACAGGGCCTCTGCTGATTTAAGATTTGTGAGATCTGTCCAATGGATTTATGGACGCATCCTGTTGAAGTAGCCCAATTTTTAGGCCTGGACATTGATGTCGAACCCCCAACTAGATTATTGTATAGTTTTAGCTGTTACAACAACAACTTGGAAAGAGAGTACGCAATGGTATTACCAGGAATTTGTTGATATCCTGGAATCCAATACAGTTCTATTGTAGAATGTTTCGCATTTTCTCGTTAAGGGATGCCCAGCATTCTAGGACTAAGTTTGATGTCGTGTAGACACCACTTAGAACCTTAACGTCTGCCCGGCTGTCGGTATACATTCGAATAAAACCTGAGCCAGTTTGCAGTTCGTTTTGTGGCTGACAGTTCAGCCTGAAGTACGCTCATTGGTAAGGGGCCTTGAATGATACTTCCGTTCCCGAATGTGCTATGTAAAAGCCACCGTGGTTTGATTTTGAGCCATCGGTGAAAACGTTATACGATCCGTCATGGAGGATTGTTTCCATTACATTTGGATCGTGTTGGACATTCACTGAAAAGCTTCTATTAAAAAACGTTTTGGCGATGCAATAGTCGATATTGTCAGGAATTTCTTCTAGACAATTGAGAATTGTATGCCATACCAATTGTATTGAGTCTAATGGCCGTGTTTACTACTAGTTCATCCTGCATGATTCCTACACTTTCAGGTGTATCAAGGGAAATACTTGATCATTTTCATCAAATATTGTTTATTTAACAAATATTTTTACTTAATTTAAAAACTAATTTGTTTTTGTAATCCTATTTACAGATGTGGAAATGTGGCAGCTATTTTAGAATTAAATGAGTACCTACACCGTGATTTTGTCATTTTTGAAGCAGCACCTCAAGAAAGTCGAGGTATACCATCTAAAAAGCCTCAGGCGGACTATTTCCTTTAAGTAACCTCTAAAACGATGATTGAATAAATAAAAAACACACCATCATTAACAAACATACAAAAAAACACACAATGTCGACAAAATATCTAGAAATCTTAATAATTTAACATTAAGAAATGAATATTTTTGTGGAACTGTAAAAATTTTTACGAAAAAAAAATACTTTTCAATTATAAAATAAACATTTAAACAAATATTCCACTAAAATAAATAAAATGACTTGAAAAATAAAAATTTAAAAAAAAAACAAAAAATTAAAAAAAAAAAACTAAAATTTAACAAATAACTTAAAAAATTAAATACAAAAACAGATTCTTTTAATAAATGTTAGTTATAGTTACCTAAGTATTAAGTTAGAACAACCACAAAAACAACAACAAAAAGAAAACAAACTTATTTAATAAAAAAATACTATAAAATTTAAAAATAAAACAACAATATAAAAATAATTTAAATTTTTTTTAACAAAAAAAAATGTTTTTGCTGCTTTTTAAAAAGAAGAAGAATAAAAGATTTTTTTTTTAAAACAAAAATTTTTTTTGCTTTAAATATATGATTTTGTATAATAAAACGTAATAAATATAAAAAAAATCTAAAAAAAAAATATAAAACAAAAAAAAAAAAAAACAATTTAAAAAATAAATATAAAAATTTTATTTAATTTGGTGAATTTATAGGGAAAGTTTTAAAATGTCTATTGTTTTATTATAAAATTGAGGTTATGATTATTAAAAAAAAAACTGCCGCATTCTTTTGTAATTTTAAAAGTAAAAAAAAACAATTCTAAAGGAAAACTTTAAAATTACATTGAAAAAAAAAAAAACATTCTTAAAATGTAATAATAAACACAGATTTGAAAAATTGAAAATTATTTCTTAAATCATGATTTGAATTGAATTTCTTTCTTTAACAGATTACAAACACATAAATTAAATTTTTCAACTTTTTTTCTTTGTTTTTCTTTAAATGCATTAATTAGTTTTTAATTTATGCCTGCTGTTTATTTTAAATCCCTTTTTTTCCTTTTCTATATATAATTTTATAATTTCATTTAGTTCTTCTCCTATTTACCTTAACATATGCCCTTTATAAGCTTTCCTGTTTAGTTTAATGTATAAATAATAAAAAGAAAATATTTTTTTTAAATTAAAATACCATCAAACCACAAAAACCAACCATTTTATAAATGCTTTACACTCATAATGAACATTAATATTTTAATAATAATCTACTTTATAATTACCACAAATATCAATTCTAAGTTGTTTATTCTGTTTAATTAAAAAAAATGTACAATTTCTTTAATTTATCAGGGTTTTTTTTGTAAAGAAAAACACTAAACATAGAAAGGAAAAACAATAAGAAAAAACAAAAACTAAAAAAGAGTAAAGAAAAAAATAAAAAGAATATTAATATTCAACAAAACTGTTATGGCATTTTTTTAATAATAAAAATACTAGCTTTGTACAGTGTGGTTTGCTACCCCTATGGGGTTGCCAAGTGCCCCATTAAAAGTCCACCAATTATTCTCCAAATAATCACATGAATGTCAAAGTACTTAATGTATAATTTAAAGATTCTAGCTCTAATAGTTTCTTAGATATAAGAATTTTTTTTATTTAATTCAGGTGGGGGCTTTAAGAAACCACCCCCCTCCACCAGAACTAAAAGTCTACACTTTTTTCTCCAAAATGTTTAGATGAATATTCAGGTAATTTGTGCTAAATTTGAAGAATGTAGTTCTATTGGTTTCCCAAATAAACTAATTATACCCTACACCATTTTAGTGGGGAGGGTATATTGGGTTTGTGCTGATGTTTGTAACATACAGAAATATTCGTCCTATACCCACCTTAAAGTATAACAATCGGCTTAGAATCATTTTCTGAATCGATTAAGCTATGTCCGTCCGTCTGGCTGGATGTCCTTATGCGCAAGGCACAGGCCGCAATTTTCAAGATAATTTGATGAAATTTGGCACACACGCTTCTTTTGGCCCAATTCTATTGAAAATGCTTAAAATCCATTATTTTGACTAGCCCCTTAACAACCGTACCCCCAAATAGGATATTTGGGCTAATAATTAAGTTAAATGATCTATTTTGTAAACAAAAGTCGACAAAATTTAGTTTTATAGAACTTTAAATGACACTACCGATTTTTGTAATGATCGGGCTTAATTTAACCCTAGTCCCCATACAAACTTCCCTTCTTAAACTTGACTTAAAGGTAAAAATTCACTTACAAACACTAATAACACTTTTTAATTCTACATAAATAATATTGAAGTAGACTTAACTCACCCTAACAACATTTATAAGGATAGGACCATATTTTGCCCTTCTCCCCTTTGCGGCCTCTTGTAGAAAATCTCTTTTTTGCCAAAAAAAAGTAAAAATATTCCGAAATTAAGTTAAAAAAACAAACCAAATGCTTTATTTTTTTAAATAATCCCCATTTTAAACATACATACTGACTGCTGTAGGGTATCATATGGTCGGCTACGCCCGACTATACATTCATACTTGTTATTTTTTAAGGACGGTCAGGCTTGTGCCTGTTGCTGGGCGCACTAATTTAATGCACTACTTCGTAGAACTGCTCTAAGTTATGCGTTGTTTTTATTAAACGCGTGCTTTCGTTTTACCTCAGAGTGAGGTTATGTTTTTAACTGGTGGAGACCATAAAATACTCACGATATAATATGGTGGAGACCATTTAAACTCAAATATATACTGGTGGAGGCCATTAAAACTCTAAAACTTATTTCTGGTGGAGACCAATAATACTTTTGATGAAATTAAGTCCGGATGCTCCAACTTGCTATACGAAGGTGTAGGTCATTTGGTGGTATTTTCTCTGGACAAACGTGTGATAACCTGGCAATATGAGCACTTAATGCACCGCCATCCTTATTAAAACCCGAAAAAAATTCCCTTCGAGAGAAATGAATATGTCAAAGGAACAAAATTTTCACTTCTATTGGCGATAGGGTTGATTTTCTGAAATATTTTCTTAATTTGAGCGGGGCTTTTCGCCCTCTTGTAATTTCAACATAAAAAGCAGCCTATTACCCATTCCAGACATACAGGAATACCCTATGCTATGTAACTGTCTAACAAATTTCAATAGGATTGTTCTTCGTATACAGAAGAGTTCGAAGATACCTATTGGCAAAAAGAAGAACGCCCACAGCTAGTTTGGCAAGTAGCGGTGGAGAAGAAATATAATATAGAATAATACAGGCCGAACGGGGGAGGAGAATTAGACAAGGAACAGGAAGTTAAGGTTTCTTGACTTTCTGTACAATATGGTAAAGGCAGATTCCTCAAGGTTCTAGTGAAGGCTCATTCTATAAACGGCGTTCTAGGTTGATCACTCCCTGAAGACAACAAGTGGATGCTGTCATTAAACTGGTTATCACTCATTAAGCTACAAGATGTCGAAGTGCTTTACGTGAACAGTTGCGTGTAGGCCACAATTTCACGGTTGTCTTTTTCATTCACATGGGTGAGCTTCTTCGACGACACACGATGGGTTAGCACTCTAAAGAGTGATGGGTCCATCGCATCATTAACCTATAAGATGTCGAAGTGCTTTAGTTAAACAACTGCCGTGTAGGCCTTGTTTCACGGAAATATTTTCCATCCAAAGGCTAAACTTCTTTGACGACTCAGCACCGCCCCTTTATGTATCTTACAAGCGGGTGATCATTTCGTCCATGTACAAGTACTTTGCTGAAGTATTCGAGCTATTTAATCTCTGACCAGTGCTGTTCCCTTGCTTCCATTTACAATCACTGAAGAGGGAATGGCATCTGTTGAGTCTGCAACAACACTTATAAACGTTTTTCATTCTATAAAAAACAAGGTGGACCAACAAATTAGCCGAGGACTTTGTTCTTACAGAGAAAACACTGCAGTAAATTTGGTATGAAAAGAGTTTTTCCTGATTATAACTGGACAAGGAAGGAAAAAATTCAATGGCATTACCTTTTATATATCGCTATTCAACTCATTCATTCGACACACTTCTCACTCATTCGACATACTCATAGAGAACAACATCAGAGATACTCACTCAGGCATAAGTGCCGGTAAGATCCATATAACATTGCATTCTCCTGAGGGATTAGTCCGTATTTCGATTCGAAAGAAGAAGTTTTCAAAACACAATGTGTTTAACATACAAATTCGATAATGTTTCATTCGTGTATCTATTAACTATTAATACCAACTCATTTCTAATCCTTATGGGTCTATTACATATGGCAACCGAACTTCAGCTGCGTTGCCGGCTTTAAAATAAGAGAATGATTTCAGTCTGGAAAATGATTTCAGTGGAAATAGTTATTATTGAATAAAATTTTTTAAAAAATTCTTTTTCGTATAGTATCCACATCATGTTGACAACTGGCAACGCAACTGAAGTGGCAATCGAGATACATAATCAACCCATTGTAGTCTCATAATCACTCCTTTGCGGGGTATCAGTTGTGCCGGCAACAGCATAATTACTTATAGAAACTTACAGACTTCACCGTGCGTCAGTCTTTTAACCGACATTCTCTTCACTTTGGGCTTAAACTACAGCCAGCCCCAAAATCTGTCCTGCGGTCTACCGGTTACCGTGGCACCAAATCATGTGGTTCGACCCCACATCATTCCAAGGAAAGGTAGAGGATACATTTGATCATGGTAACACCTATTTTCCCTGGGATTGCAATCACACAAAAATGGAGTCATAAGAGTTACATGCCCCGCGGCTATTCATCAACCTACAATCTGCCAAAAGTCGTTTCTTAGGAACAACTTGCAAAAACCCTAGCATAGTAGCAAGAAAAGGTTAACTTCTGGTTGACCCTCCTACTGATCTCTACAAGAAGGTCAGTAAGGGAAAGGGCTCCGGTAGTGACCGATCGTCTAAACTAGTGGTATCAAAGTTGAAAATCACTTTAAAAAGATCGGTTCCATCTCTGACAATTAGATGGAGATAATTAACCCTCTTCATTCAGCAAGAAGATGAAAAAATCAACCAGCCTGGATGGATACCATTATTAATCGTGTCCCTTCTTCTGATCTCTACAAGGAGTTCAATAAAGGAAAGGACTCCGATAGTGACCGATCCTCCAAACTAGTGGTGTCAAAGATGAAAAGCTCTTTAAAGAGATCGGAACCTTTTCTGACAATAAGATGGAGGTGATCAACCCTCTTCATTCAGCAAGAAGATGAAAAAATCAACTAGCCTGGACTATACCTTCATTGATCGTGCCCCTCCTCCTGATCTCTACAAGGAGTTCAATAAAGGAAAGGTATCCAGTAGTGACCGGTCCTCCAAACTAATGGTGTCATCCTCCAAACTAGTGGTGTCATCCTCAACCCTCTTAATCCAGTAAGAAGATGAAAAATCAACCAGACTTTATGAATACCTTCATTGATCGTGCTGATACAGTTAGTATTCAGTATTAAGCGGTCGAACTTCCGTCCATCTTTTGTATAATGCTGAGAGCATTCTATATTATAGTATTAGAATTCGCTCCATGACTTAGCCATTCTTTTGTGACATTCCAACTCTGAATGAGATCTATATGGATAAGATCTATTCGCAACATCGAAGGTGGGTTTTGAATCTTTTTATATATCTACAAGATGATAAGATTATGATGATGATGTTTAACGTGTTTTTGCTCAAGTACTGTCAGCGTACGTGTATTTTTCTTGGACAAGAATTTGCTGTGACTATAGTTCTTTACACATAACTTCTATTGACGTGATATTCAAATCAATAGTACGATTTCGGTTTCTGTATTTCCAATATATACCCTCAGGATCGTTTTTGCTTCCATCCGTACAACAAGAGGCTTCGCATGACAGTGATTTCCTATCTGAGACCAGTTTTTCACAGTCACCGATAGTTTCTCATTACTATTGGTCATGATTAGTATTCGGATGAATGTTCAGCAATATTTCCAATGCGTAGCCCCAAGCTGAACTCTCTGTACTATCTCTAGGAGGACTGCTATGGACATATTTTGTCTATTTCATCCTCCTGATTATAAGAGTGTAAGTTTGAATCGGACTAATTACGTTTTTGTTTATCCAGTGGGCTATAGTTGAACTGTGACTAAATCTCAAGCCTATTGGACTTCTATATAATGTTCAAATTCGATATACCTTGTCGGTTCTATCCTCTATTCGGTATTTCCATTATATTATACTATGAAAGACTAAGCCTAGGTATTTTACCTTATCATTCTGTCCAAGTATCGATATTGTGTTGTTTTTCTTTCTATTTAGGCATATTTTTTAGGTCTTCCCCGGCCCTTCTGTATGTTTTAAGTAGAAAGTGTGTTTTGAGGGTCGATAAGACTCAGATTCCCATATTTGGAAATAAATACTAACTGTCATTTAAGCGGAGCATATATACTCCCCATGTATTATATAAAACGGAACATACTTATAACGTAAATTACTTGGTAATTATTATGATTTACGTTTTAGTATTAATTGTAGAAAATCGTAACAAATCGATCGAAATAGACTTTACAAAATTGCCTTAACCAATTAATTATTTTAACAACATGTGAATTAAATAATTCTTTAAATTAACTATTGTTTTGTTAGCGTTATTAAGCGATAATATTAAATTTAATTAACAGCAAGTCAGTTTTAGTAGTGGCAACGTTCGGGAGGTTTAATACACCTGATCCTATTGCAGCGAATGGATTTAGATATTGTTAGAAAAGTTTTTTCTATAGAGAGGAAGATAACAAACAAAAAATTGTATGATTTATGATTTCGTATAAACTGAATCTGGAATTCATGACAATCAGGGATTTATGTCAATATGTAAAGTTTATATCAAATTTTTTTCCCGTTTCACAAGTTCTCCATGTTTCGGTGATGGTACCTGTGATTGCCTTTAACTGTCCCCTACTATTTGTTAATGATCATCTGTTTAGTTCATATTTAGTTTTATTACTTTGTGAAAAAATCGATTGTTTATTTAAAGATAATTTTCTTATTAATAAATTCTCAGGCAATTAAATAAATATGAAAAATTTCTTAATTTAATTAATTATATTTATATTTGATTTTAAAAAATTGATCAAATTATTTAAGTATAAATAAAGTTACGAAAATTGTACACTATTAGTCCATTTGATAGTCCGATTTAAGAAGTTAACAAAAGTAAAACGAAATAAAAATGAAGTTCCTTTTTATTGGGTTAGGATTTTTACTATTGGCGGTCTATAATATACAGGTAAATAGAAATTAGAATAGTTCTGACAGCGATCTTGAATCCATACTTAAGCTATGTATACATGGTTGTAAGATCTTAATACGATGGCAGTAAATTGTGTTTAACAATAGTGTCAACTTACAAATATTGTCTTTCAACATTTTCAGTAATTTATTGAGCAGTTTAATATGTGGTGGGTGTCATGTGAACCCTGACCATATGTTGAACATTAATTGGGAACTAGATCAGTAGACATCTCTAGAAACCGTTAGTGAAGTTGATGAGTTATCCATAAATGCCACTCGTTTCTGAGGTCTTGAAATATTGACGTTGAATTGAATTGTCCCTTAAAATTCCATGTGTAAGAACCATAAGGACTTTTTGGAGACCTTTTTAAATATACATGAACCGATATTTATTAAAACTGAACTCCGGGCTAGAACCAAATCTCATCAAGTTGAAGTCAACCATAAGAATTCTCTGGGTTGTATGGAACATGACTAGCCGGGATATTTTAATACCGTTCTCTAGCACACTATTATGGTTTGTTTGGATCTAGTCCCACCGGTTTTTTCAAGTTGAAGTACGTTGTTTTTCAAACTTTTACGTAAAGAATCGTATCCAGCTTTCATTGAAAAGATTCATGTCCATCATTTCGTTTGGATCAAGTCCCACCGGATTTTTTTTTTCAAGTCAGTGCATTAGTTTTATAGATTTTCCAGCATTTATTGAAAAGATCCAGATCCATCAGTTCGTTTGGATCAAGTATCACAGAATTTTTTTCAAGTTGAAGTTTGCTATTTTTGAAAAATTTTATGTAAATCAGTGCATCAAGTTCCACGGGTTTTCCAGCTTTCATTGAAAAGATCCAGGCCCATCAGTTCGTTTGGACCAAGTCTCACCGGTTTTTTTTCAAGTTGAAGTTCGTTATTTTCTAAACGTTTATGTAAATCATTTTATCCACGGGTTCTCCAGCTTTCATTGAAAAGATCCAGATCCATCAGTTCGTTTGGATGAAGTATTCCCGGATTTTTATTGAAAAGATTCATGTTTATCAGTTCGTTTGGATCAAGTCCCACCGGAGTTTTTCAAGTTGAAGCTCGTTATTTTAAATCTGTGCATCAAGTTCCAAGGGTTTTCCAGCTTTCATTGAAAAGATTCATAACCATCAGATCCGCGGCTACATGATACAGCACTAATGTTGTACTAGGAGGTCGTCCACCGTGGAAAACAATAGTACTAAATAAGATCGTGATGAAACAACTGACTTAATGCCTAATTCCATCCCCAGGGTCCCCAAAATATCCACCCAAATACTAACCCAAACTGCTCAACGATCCCTACATCACTTTTTCCAATAGATTTATGGACACATTCAATTGGTATATTGTTTACCGACTGAACACGTAGAAACTGAACAATTATTTGCTTAAAAATTCGTATTAATCGCATTCATATGACTAAAGAACTTTGTTATATACGATCTTAAATTTTAATAAAATTTCAAAATTTTCCGATTTAGGCTGAAGTAAGCAAGGATGAAGCAATGGCGATTGCAACTAGTTGCAAAGAAGAAACTGGAGCATCTGATGGTAAATAAAACCTTAAAAATACATTATTACGAAATGAAGTTCTATAAATTGTTCAATATCTAACTTACTATAAAACCCCGATTTTCAGCTGACTTTGAGACCATAATTAAACATGAATCGGCCGAGACTCAAGAGGGTAAATGTTTGTTGGCTTGTTTCTTAAAAAAAGTCAATGTGGTAAGTAAAAATTTTCGATATTATTACTTAATATCAGATTCTAATGTCTACTACAATTCCAGATGGATGCTGATGGTAAAATGATTAAACACGCTGCTTTAGAAATTTCCGAATCGCTTATATCAAATGATGATGAAAGAGCTCTTGTTGCTGAAATAATCGATATCTGTGATGACATCGATCTCAGTGATGAACAGTAAGTTGTTTTTGTAAAACAAAGTTTTATTTTTGTTTTTAAAATTATATTCTTATTTCAGCTGCGAAGCTGCTTTTGAATATGGCGAATGCTGGAAAAAGGAAATTAATTCTAGAGGCATTTCTACAGATCATTTAGTTTAGTAACGAAGTACGGTTTAGCTTGATCTTGGAGTTTAAAAATATCCTGGGAACTTTAGTCAAAAGCGTCAACAATGTATTAACACAATTTTATTTTGAAATTATTATTTTATTTTGAGCATATTAATAATATTAAATATAAATATATTTTTTTTATTAAGTTTTAAGTTTTTAAAAGGAATAGACTATTTGGGCACCCTAACATTACGTTTGGTTCATCCCACAGCGCCAGTTCTGCTTACCAAAAGTGGCCCACTGGGCACATTATATCACAACCACAACCTTCATACAAAGAAAGGTGAGGTTCTTACCCATTTAAAGTTTGAGAATAGGTTAAGATCGTTTCGACCCTAGAGTGGACTAATAGTCAAAACCATAGAGAGGGGAAACCTGTCAAAATTTTTCTGAAAACATATAAAGTTGGCTGTTCACACATATGGGTACTGTGTATTCAACATACCACCTGTTAGATTTCCCC
The DNA here is from genome assembly GCF_022045245.1 of Lucilia cuprina. Lineage (NCBI taxonomy): Eukaryota > Metazoa > Arthropoda > Insecta > Diptera > Calliphoridae > Lucilia > Lucilia cuprina. The sequence continues at coordinate 10,327,448 of NC_060951.1, forward strand.
ACAGTCATTTGTCAAATTAAATGTAAATAAATTAAATATTTTTAGTTTTGTATAAAATATCAAAATTATGAACGTATGTTTCCGTATTCGTCTAGATATTCATTTTTTGTCTTGTCCCGGTTATTGCAATGGTCCCATCTGGATGGCTGTGGTTTAAACACAAAATTACGGGTTATATCTATTCTGTATAAGTTCGGTGCTGTTGCCGAAAAAAAAACAGATACATAAGTGAATATGCTTTACGTGAACACCTGTCGTATTGGCCTTATAAGACCACTGGGTAAGCTTTTCAACTCTACACAACGACACACTCATTGAGACCAACATCTGAGTAAGGTCCGTACAACCCTACATCCATCCCGTATGATATACATTTGACACCAACTCATTTTCAATGCTGTTATCTCAGCTATAGCACCGAACTTATACCGAAATATAGACTTTACCGTGCACAAGTCTTTTAACCAATATTCTCTTCCCGCGTTTAAACCGCAGCCACCACGTACATACCAAATGGAATACTCCAATAACCGGGACAAGACAAAGATGGAAACTTAGCCCCGTGGCATCAAATTATCCTGGCAAACAGGGAAGAGTTGGAATAGGTTACTGAATGAATCAAGGGTATATGGACCTTGCCACACCCAAATTCTCGTAAGAATGACGAGTGTTTTCTCTTGAATTTGGGTCACCTACATCTGTTTATTCTGCCGAAGTTATGTAAAATTTAAAAAATAAATAAAAAATTGTTGTGGTGAAAATGTCAGAATAATAAATTAAAATGTTGTTATCCAGCAAACACAGAGGTTTCTATGTGAAGAAATTATCATTCTTAAGTAGATTGATTACACATTGTTTATAAATATTCGCATTTTACAGTAATGCAATTTAATCTTCAAAATTAAAAATAACCAAATATTTTTTTCAGTGCAATTTCAATGAAAAAATGCCAATAGTGTGTGTGTAGTGGTGATTTTTTTATCTGCCTCTCTATAAGCCGGTATATGGTTTGTTGGGTTATTTAAAATATGGGGAATATTGTTGTCTGGAGCTGGGTTTTGTCAAAATGAAATTTCTAAAATTGAAAAATAATAAACATTGGAAAGAAATAGTTCTTGTGTATTACAATATTACCTTCAAAACCATAGAAAAAGACTAGAATGCCAACTCAAATTTTTTTCATAAAAAACAACAACAACGAAAATCACACATAAGGAGTGAGATCGAAAAATTCTTAACATACATATATGTTTATAAAAAAGAAACCACTACACTTACAGATTTATTTTTTTTATTTGATTCAAATTATTATTACAATTTACAAAAAAAAATATTTTTATAGTTTTAATCACTAGTGATGAAATTTTGAACCCTTTTCGGAAACCCTT
>NC_060951.1:10328935-10330574 GCF_022045245.1 Lucilia cuprina
TATCTATCTATCTATCTATCTATCTATCTATCTATCTATCTATCTATCTATCTATCTATCTATCTATCTATCTATCTATCTATCTATCTATCGATATATCTATCGATAGATCTATAGCTCTATGAAAGTTAATGGCGTTTTAGAAGTTATCCATGTTTCGATGATGGAACTTGTGTTTACCATATCGTTAATTAATAGCTCGTTATACGTGAATTTTACTCAAGAAATCAAAGCTGTTTAGTTCATATTTATTTTTATTACATTGTGAAAATTTGATTGAAGATTATTTTCTTATTACTACATTCTCATGCAACCGAATATGAAGTAAAAATTTGATATAAATAAAGTTTCAAAATTTGTACGCTATTAGTCCATTTTACACTTATTACGAGGATTTAGAAAGTTAAAAATAAATAATAAAATAAAGAAATGAAGTTCCTTGTTGTGTTAGGATCATTAATTTTGGCTGTTTGTAATATAAAGGTAATAGAGAGAAAAATAATTTTAAGGATCTAGTTCTAGTGAAGAAACATTTTAATTGAGGGTATTAAAAATGTGTATCAATTAAAAAATAAATAATTTCTTTCTTTAATTAAATTGTTTTTTACAATTTCATATTAAGGCTGAAATCAGCAAAGATGAAGCCAGCTATTGCAACGAGCTGTAAAGAAGAAACTGGATCTTCTGATGGTAAATAAAACTTTAAAACATTGCTTTATAATTTATCAATACAGATTTATGAACCCGCATTCTATTTCAATTTACAGCCGACTTTGAGTCTGTAGTTAAACATCAAGCGGCTCCGAGCGAAGAAGCCAAATGTATGTTGGCCTGTGTGTTAAAAAAATACGGAGTGGTATGTACAATTTTCAACTCCTTATTAACATTATTTAAGGATCTAAATAAGTTCATTTGTAACGCAATTCCAGATGGGAGATAATGGTAAGTTAATTAAAGACGTCGCTATAGAAATTTCAGAATCTCTTATTACGGGTGATGATGATAAGGCACATATAGCCGATATAATTGAATCCTGTGATGCCCTGGATGTCAGTGATGAGCAGTAAGTTTTTCTAACATAAAAATGTGGATCAGTTTTAATTTTGTTAATTTTCTTAAAGCTGCGAAGCTGCTCATGAGTACGGCGAATGCTGGAGAAATGAAGTTAAAACTAAAGGCATTTCTCCCGATCATTTAGTTTAGTTCTACAGAAATTTGTTGATTTCTTACCTCGGCAGATTAACTTGACTTCGGCTTTTGTCTAATGGATATGACTTTTTGGGAACTTTAGTATGAAGTGTCAACAATTTAGTATTTGTATTATTTTCTTTAAGTTTTTATTATTTTATTGTGAGCATACAAAAAAATCTAAATAAAAATAACATTTTATTTACTTTAAGGCTAACGAAGCAGAATATAGACCAGACTAGAGTATCGACTTACGAGTAGACTAGACAATAGTCTATAGTATTTACTATTGTCTTCTCTATAGTACTGACTACAGTCTAGTCTATAGTCTTAACCATGACTAGACTAAGGAGTGAGATCGAAAAATTCTTAACATACATATATGTTTATAAAAAAGAAACCACTAAACTTACAGCTTTATTTTTTTTTTTATTTGATTCAAATTATTATT
>NC_060951.1:10330674-10336229 GCF_022045245.1 Lucilia cuprina
TAGATAGATAGATAGATAGATAGATAGATAGATAGATAGATAGATAGATAGATAGATAGATAGATAGATAGATAGATAGATAGATAGATAGATAGATAGATAGGTGAATAGGTAAATATATTAATAGTGTAAGGTACACTTTGGCTAGAGTCTCATGACGTTTATAGTCTGTAATATAGTCTGATGTCTAGTAGTGTTAATGTTATTATAGGCCGATTTGATATAATTAATAATTACATAAAAAATATTTTTCTAGGATCAGGTGTATTTGATCGATCGACACGTAACTTATAATATGTAACTGACTGCTGCTAATTAAATTGAATATTATCGCTTAACTTTTAATAACGCTAACAAAACAATAGTTAATTTAAAGAATATTTTACTTTACAAGCAGTTAAAATAATTTATTGTTAAAGTCAATTTCGTAGAGTTTATATCGATCGTTTTGTTTTGATTTTCTACAATTAATACTAAAATAAAATATCATAATAATTACAAAATACTTTTAACGAAAATGATTTATGAATTGCTTAGAGACTGTAAAGTGAAAAGTTTCTATTTGTAGTTCAAACAAAAAAAATTTTAATTTAATTACTTAATAACGCATGAAATACAAATCTGTTAAATAATCAGGAACCACGATAAGGTCCAAACGGCAGGACTATCTACTAATATATATCCGTGGTCATATATTAGTAGTCATCTACATAAGGATGACGTTGCAATATTACAGTTTATCCTCATTTATGGAATAAAATGTCATATTGACTAAACAGTTCCTACTGGGATGTTATCGGAAGAGTCATTCCAACTTAAACATGAAACAGTTAGATGTTCCCCCTAGACATTTCAGGAAGGATTTTCCTTTCTAAGAGGAAAATTTATGCGGTTATTTGCATTATCTTGTATATGACAGATTTGAATGACATTCATAGAGAAGTTATCAGTTCCGCGGTCACATGATACCACATGAATGTCGTAATTGAAGGTGGCCCTCGTAATAGCAATAGTAGTTTTGTCACAACTAAGATCGGAGCAAACTGACTTAATGTCTACTGATCTAGTTACCGATTAATGTTCAGCATGTTGTCAGGGTCCCCATGATACCCACCACATATTAAACTGCTCAGGGATTCCTATATCTAGTTAAAGTAACACATTTTTTGACCTAAGTCTATTGTTAAAAACCTAAGTCGATTGAATGTAGTAGTAGAAAAACTTATGATAGTATTAGTATCAGGATGCAATAAGTAAGGTGAAATCGTTAAGGCAGCTGATTTTTATTTGTTTATTTAAAAAGTGCTTTGGTTGTGTCAAAATAAATTAATTTATTTTTAATCTAAAAAAATTATATTAGTGTAAAGCGTAAATCCAGCTAAAACGGAACTTGTTCTCTTCACCAGGAAATACAAGTTACCCACTTTCACTCTCCCTCGTTTGAATGGGGTCGAGTTAAAGTTATCTGATAGTGCAAAATATCTAGGAGTCATCCTGGATTCAAAACTATCATGGCATCTGAACACTCAATCCAGAGTGGACAAAGCGGCTGCGGCCCTATACTCATGTAGGAGAGCAATAGGCAAATCCTAGGGTATTAATCCCAAGAATACCAAATGGCTCTTCGACATGGTAGTCAAGCCCATACTGATGTATGGAGCACTCCCAAAACCATCTTTTGATATAAACTTTTCAGTGTCGATTCAACACGACAAAATTAAATTCAAGCTGCAAGCGCTCGATTCGCGAAAAACTCCACGAGCTTGCGCAACACAGATCGTAGACTGAGGCTACCTGTAGACTGGCGAGGATCATGTGGCCGTCTTATGACCCACGAAGATCACGAGTCCTAATTTAGTTTCCGAGAGCAAATCTTCGAAACTTGATTGCAGTGGTGACTGGCCACTGGCCTTTTATGCTCCATGCTAGAAGACTAGACCTTCCTAGTAATGACTTCTGCAGGAGCTGTCAAGGCAAAGAGGAAGAGGAGAGTACTGTTCACTTCCTCTGTCAGTGTCCTGCCCTAGCGGAGCATAGATCGAATCTGCTAGGAGCAAATGTCATGCACGATTTAACGGACCTATCTGAGGCTGACATCCGAAGGATAGACTCCTTTATTCGTGCGACAAAATGGTTTGGATAGGAAACCAGAGTAGATGGGTCGAAGTGTAATAATACGCCGACCGTTTTCTTTCTCTTTTGGTTTGTGAAAATTAAAAAGATTTCGATAAAGAAAATATATTAAAACAATTGTAAAATAATAAATAATATCAGCCTTATTTATAAACAATTTGAACACTTTTATTAATGGTTTACATGTAGTTTTTTAAAAAATCTTTATTCATAATAACTTTTTCTCGATAAAATTAATTTATAAAATGTTGTATAAAATAAAAATTTTATTGTAGGTAAGTACCTACTATAAACCAACTATAAAAAGAAAATTGACATTATTTATACAAATTTGAGTGAAATTCATATTTAAAAAACCCAATATTTGATACTGCAAAAAAAACGTTTAAAATGAACGCTATTAATGCAATTACTAATATTCGTAAGTACAATAATTCATTCTTAATTTCAAAATAATACGTAAACATGTATAACTTTTAAGATGATATTGCCCAAACAAGATCTACAAAAGTTTACAATCCAAGGACGGATCCATTCCCGCTATCCGATGAGAATTTTAAAGGCAGATACCGGTTTACCAAGACCATAATAAAAAAGATTGTAGCAATGACAATGGAAGACATTAAGTTAGAAAAAAGATGATGTGGAACATCACCGGAACTCCAAGTGTTGGTAGCGTTAAGATGTTGGGGAAGAAGAGAGGTAAAATATGTCAACTTACACATGTTCTATATTAATATTATTTCTTCAGGCTCAAGATGATGCTGCAGAATTGCATGGCCTAACACAACCAACTGTGTCAAGAATATGTGGTAGGGTAGCGCGGGCTTTGGCAAGACACGCAAGAGAAAAAATCAAAATGCTCAGCAACTTAAGCGAAGAACAAGAAGTGATGAGAGAATTTAAAGCAATAAAAAATTTTCCTGGAATTATTGGTGCAATAGACGGCACCCATATAAAAATAAAGAAAACAGGTGGAAGTCTTGCCCAATATTATATATATAAACAGAAAGGGGTATTATTCTCTCAATATACAGGTATATCCTTGTAATTATGTATATGAAATTAATTTTGTAATAACTTGCCCCATTTTATTATTTGCAAAGGTCGTTTGTGATGCTAACCTTAAAATAAGGGACATAGTTGCTAGATGGAGAGGAAGCACACACGACTGTCGCATATTTAATGAATCAAATCTTAAACAACGTTTTGAAAACAAAGATTTCAGAGGTCGTTTGTTAGGTGATTCAGGATACAAATTGCAACCATACCTCTTTACTCCTTTATTAAGACCTCAAAGCGAAAAAGAGATTAAATATAATAAAGCTTATATAGCAACGAGAAATACGGTGGAACGATGCTTCGGGGTATGGAAGCAGAGATTCCGTTGCTTGCTGGATGGATTAACAGTAAGTCTGGAAAATGGAAAAACTTTAATTATAGCTCTGGCTGTTCTTCACAATATTGCTGTTGAAGAAAAGGACACAACACCAGGTAAGAAAATCAAATAGTTATTTCAATAAAATATTAAATAATATGTAAGTTTTTTTATTTTAATTGCATAAAAATAATAACAATAAACTATTTAAATTAGTTTTTAATTAAACTATACCATTTTGTTAAAAATATAAACATTTCATTCATTATACCCTACACCACTATAGTGGGGAGGGTATTATACGTTTGTGCTGATGTTTGTAACATACAAAAATATTGGTCCAATACCCACCTTAAAGTATACCGATCGATTCAGAATCATTTTTTGAGTCGATTAAGACATGTCCGTCCGCCCGTCTGTCCGGCTGGCTGGCTGGCTGTCCATGTAAACCTTGTGCGCAAGGTACAGGTCGCAATTTTCAAGATAATTTGATGAAATTTGGACCAAGCATGTTTTTTGGCACAAGGACGAAGCCTATTGAAAATGGTTGAAATCGGTGCATTATTTCACCTAGCCCCCATACAACCTTACCTCCCGATTTGAACTTTTTATGCTATAATTACGTCAAATATTCTGCTATCTCTCTAAAAATTGGCACAAATAAGTTTTATATAAGTATAAATGATACTGCAGATTTTCGTTAGGATCGGCCTATATTTGACCCTAGCCTCCATACAAACCCCCTTTCAAAAATGACTTAAACGTCTAAAATTGACTTGTAACCATTTGTATCGCAATGAAACTCAACAAAACTAACTGTTATTTAGAAATATATTCTTTTTCCAAATTTACCGAGGATCGGCCCATATTTGACCTATATAAAGCCTCATTTAGAAATTTTAGTTTTTTATCAATAAATGGCTTAAATATTTTGGAATTATGGTAATATTCAACATAAAAGTTTCTTTACAAAAAATAAAAATTTTATAAAAGTAAAAATTGTAAAAATATACTCATGGTGTAGGGTATTATATGGTCGGCCATGCCCGACTATACTTTCCTACTTGTTTTAAACTATTTTCTTTTGCTTGCATTTTTCCCCAATCTGTAAAAAAATATATATTTTTAGATGATTCTAACATAGATGTGACAATTGATATACAAAATATATTGGAAGAAAATCAAAATAATTGGACGGAACAACAAGATACTCGGTCAAAAATTATTTTAAATAGTTTTATTCAAAAACATTTTTAGCTTTATATATGTATGCATTTATTAATATAAATTTTTATAAAAATAAATATATCAATTAAACGAAATACTTACCAGCCAACTTGTTTTTGTTAATAATGTAGATTCAGCCGGTTTTGGTCCTCCCCCAGTTTTAAGAATCTCTCTACGATAGTCGCTCATTTCCTTTTTTGCTTGAATTTTCATTGTGGTCCACTGTGATTTCAGTTGAAGCCATGAACGTGGACAACCTTGACATAAATTGTTGAAACTAGAAATTCTAATCTCATTAACTAATCTTAAATGAATAAAATTAATATGCATACTTTTCTTGCAGTTCCATCCATACTTTTTTCTTCCTTTGGTTGGTGTTTGTGTCCGTATTCTTGTCCTCTATTTGATCAACACGTTCCTTTATTAGATCCTTTAATAAAATCTATATACAAAAATGAAAAAATATTGATAAATCTTTGCTATAACAAAATTAATGATTAATTACCTTATCTTCCGGTATCCAATTGTCTCCACGCTTCCTTTTTATATTATCTTTAATATCTTTTGTTTCCATTTTCACAAAAATTAATTGAAAATTTTATTTCAAAATTGTATAACTGACAACTAAAAAATGAAGTGTTGCCAGTAAAAATACCAAACATTTGAAAAAAATGTTTTATACTAATAAACTATATATTAAAGGTTTCTGAATAAGGAGTGAGATCGAAAAATTCTTAACACACGTTTTTTATTACATTTTTCAACCAAAGTATTATTTGATTTTTTTTTTGATCAAGTTACCTTTGAAAAACATGTC